>NC_061528.1:12795000-13095000 GCF_022379125.1 Scophthalmus maximus | reverse complement strand
AGCTTATTTGCATAAACGCACAATTGTGGAAGTTGCAAAAATGACGGCAGCGCTGCCACTGAGCATGTTGCATCAGCCAAGTGTGTTGGTACAGCAGAGAGAGCCGCAGAGGCACAGATAACCACCCGAGCCATGCAGTATTCCCCACAGGTTCTCAAGCTCGGCGGCACCACCTACTCCGACTGCCTCGCCTCCAGTGTTTCAACACTGACATTTCGCCAATCAGTCTGCGAATTGCATTATTTTCCCAGGTTCTCACATTACATCAAATGAAAGCACCACAGACGCCCAACAAAGCTACTGTGTGTGTGTGTGACACCAGATTTCCAGTGTATCAACTAGCCTTAATACTTTGTAAAATATGGGTGTGTAACAGAAACGAACTGGGTGTGTGTGAGTGTGGGTTTTTGTTGTACATGTGTGTGTGTGTGTGTGTGTGTGTGTGTATGCGTGAGCGTGTGTCATTGCTGGCTTGTGTGAAGATTTAAGGGCCAGGCCAAAGATCCACTACTACCTGGCAGGAAAAACAGGAATGGGACTCGTCACCAGGCGATTGCGAAACCCCGCTGAGGAGGATTCTCACTCGGCTGAAGAAAAGAGCTGGAAGTGCTCCCTGCTCTGTAACTTGAAACCCAGCCGACAGGCTACTCCACTTTTTTTCTCACACAACAGCAACACTGATTCCAGCGAGCTCAGAAAATACAGCAACAATTGATAGTGTTAAAAGCCACATATAATTCTTTGTATCCGTGCCATCTGTGTGTATTCATCAGTCTTGTACGTAAGGAAAATGTTTCCATTAATATTCTATAATTTTTGTCAACCTGGTTTCCTCTTGACATGCTGCGTAGAGTCTGAAGGGTTGTCAGAGTCCAGTGCCACAACTTGGTGTATTTTGGTGCTAAAGTGTCTCTGTGAATGCACAGTGCACGTAGGTGTGGATGGCAGTGGTTTCCAATGCTTTTGACACCTCCAGATAACACTTATCAGAGAAAAAGATCTGCAGAAGAAGTGGCATGGACAGTGGAACCCGACAGAGGAAGTCTCGCAACCAGAGCCACAAAGCTGCTGCAGCCCTCTGTCCTGAGGAGAGAAAGAAAAGACCAACACTTACATGAATATTAGACATGCGAGTGACTATGAGTATGATGATTAATGCACCCAGCATCCCCAAAAAAATCAATTCTACAGCTCTGGGATTTTCAGACTATGATTTCATGCATGACGTTAGAAACTAAACAGGTTTAGTCCACTTCAGACAACTCAGATGGCTCATTGATCAGACGGGTCCGAGGCAAATGCCAAGACTCCAGACTACTTACTGCTTTGGACACTGACCACGCCATCCGGTTAGGGTTCCAGCAGGTTCATCTTCAATGAGGGTTCATCAAACCTAACACTGACTCACCAGTTCATTTTCCAGATCTCAGACCTCAGATACAAAGCACTTGTTTGCAACGACACAACATGCTTCACTTCACACTTTATGTTGAATTACCAATAACTTGGCTGAAAGGCAGCTGCTAACTTACTTCTAAGAGCTTTGGTATATTCAAAGGTGTTAAATAGACAGCGCTTTAAAAAATAATTTCATACAGCAATTTTGTTCCACAATATTTAGCACTCTGCTACTGTTTAATATGGTTTGTCAATCAAATCCTCATCTGAACCACAAGCTGCAGTTGGCATTACGTTTTTTTTTTTTTTTTTAAATAAAGTGGTGATCTAACCCTCCCAGTGCTAGGTTCATCTCAGTGCCATAAAAGACATTGACTGTTGTGAGTTTGACCTCTGTTTTATTCTTCTTCTCTCTGACAATGACACTGAAACACAGCCCTCAATCATCACAGTACTGACATGATTTACAGTTGTCGGAATTATTTTGCATGCTTCCAAAAACTGCAGCCTTCTCTGAGTCAAGTTACGGTAAACTGTCATGGCTCGAAATTAATGCCATGATTTTTTTTCTCTTTTTTTTTGGTTTGCTTTGTTTTGTTATTTTTTTCTAGAAATGTGTGAGAAAAAGGGCTTTCTATCAGATGAACGCCACCACAAAGTGAGAGCAGGTGTATCGCTCCTGTGTTGTGAGTCAAACAGAGATATGATCTGGTTGGGAACAAACATTCAACTGTCAGGCAGGTAAATATGAGAATCTGAAGATGAGAAGATACAGTTAGGGGTCTGTTCAGGCTTTTCACTTCTCAGTTTTGCTACCGCCCTCAAGCAGCTTTGATTTTGTGTGTGTTTGCCGTGTGATTATGTGCGTGTGTGTGCAATACACAGATTAAAGAAGTAAGGGGGTGAGGAAGACTGCTCTGACATTTAGAGCCTTCAACAAGCTCCAGCGCCTTCATGTACCTGTTCATAGACAAAGACTAGGGAGGAACAAACAGCAGTCTTACAATGCCGATTGAGGCAAGGTTTTGTAGAAGGCAAAAAAAAAAATAGAGACAAAAAAAGCCCATCCACTCACATCTTTGATAGGCCACAAAATATTGAATAATTACAATGTTGTACATATTTTTTTAGTAACTGAAATTGAAATGACTGATTGCTGTTTGACTTTAAATGAAATCAACACTGGCTGTCTATTGCCTGTGCTTCACAGTCAGGGCCTGTTGGTCTCACTCTCATCATCTTTTCCAGGAACTTTCCAGGACCTACTGTGGTTTAAATTGAAAATAGAATAGAATAGAAAATTGGAATTCACAAAGTTTTTCTTTTTTTCATAACCATACACTTGTTGAATTTGAATGAGCCTCTCATTACGCAGAACAGCAGAGACACAGACTGTGGTGAGGGAGATCTTGGACTATGGGCAGGATTTTAAGCTACAAAGTAACAATTAAACTCCAGGAGACAGTGACCTGTTGTGATGAGGCCACATTTTCTGATTGACTATTGAAGCCTTCCATTCAAATAAAACATCAGGGTGTCACGACGGCGAGGTAGTCGCTGAGTCCACAGAGTCACTCATTTACAAAATGTCACTAGATGACATCGTCTATGCTTGTGGATTTGTACTTTAATGAGCAAAACCCCTCAGTGATTATGCTCAAAGTCACAGTTATGACACAAATAATTCAAAGACAAATCCCAACACATATTTAAACCTTTTTAGTTGAATTCATTTTTTGTTCCTGATATGCTCTTGCATGTTGTTTACAATATTTAAGCACTGCCGTTTTTCTCACGATGAAATCTTTTAATTGCAATTATACAGTGTGCATGTTTTGAAGAAAGCCATATAACAATTTGTCTCACTTCCTGTTGCATAATTTACAAAACAGGAAAAGATTTAAATCTTTTCTTTAATAAGAGTGAAACCCATGCCTCCAAATATACATTGTATTTTTCACTGCAGTGTGTCTTCATGTATTGTCACTGATGCTGAAAAACAGGGCTGAACAATCCTCCAACGTGCTTCACCACATTCAGTACTGGACTGATTTAAGTCAAGAGAAATTACCAAAGCATTTCAATGAATGTGCATTTTTTGGGGATAAATAAATCACATATTGTAGGACATAAAAATACACAACCTATACAAATACCTGAGACCCCTCACATCAGAAAATTGTTATCAACATCTGAGATGACCAATCGACACACATTTTTCTGATAATGTCATAAACACCGGTCATATATTATTTCTTAAAAAATACAATGTACCTGATCCCTGTCTTTTACATTTTTGTAAACATTTTTCAACTTGAAAAAAAAATACACACAAAGTTCACAAAACTATTTGCATTAACATTTCAGCAGAAAAATAGACATTTAGCACACTCCCTTTCGAAATTTACAAAACAACATCCCCACAATCTGAAACAATGCCAATGATTTAGATTTTCAAGTAAAGTCCACACTTCAAAGGAGGGCTGACAGAAGTCCTGTTTTACTGACTTGTTTTGTTCATATCGCTGCTAAGGATATCGTTATTACAACATTAATATGGGAGCAAAAAAGGTTATACACACATACATATTTAATGACAAATCAGGATAATAATGCCGCCATTCATAGGACATGAGAGGTCACCGAATGTATATATATATATATAATGTTTATAATGTTGCAATTTGTTTAAACCATTGGGTAATTTAAAGGATATGTTGTTTTTTGGTGGACCCCTGTCAACACAGATATGGCTTTCACATGGTAAATATGTACAGCAATATTATAGTAGAGGAATGTATAGAGTCAATATCACAGCTGCGAGTTGTAAACAATTTCCAGTGCCAATGCTTTACAGACAGTACGTTTTTATGCTAGCCGGGCACAAGTTATGCAAAAGAGAAGCAATTTTTCTAACAGATAAAAAGCTGCCTTTTGATCAAAAAAATAGATATGTAACATGGATGAATAGATCACTGAGTTTAACCGTCGAGAACAATCAAGTGTTTATCATGTCAGCAAATTGTTCTGTCAAGAGATTATTTTCTCTACCTTCACTTTAATGTAACAAACAAACAAACAAACAAACAAATGCTGCCTATGAGCAGAGAATGGACATAATGTGTAACGTTGAGTAACTGTGGAGGAGCTGCGACTGGCTCTATGGATCTAAATCTGTGATCCTTAAACATACATTAAATTATGGAAAATATACTTTTTGAGGTGAATTTACATTTTGCCTACATAAGCTTTTAATGTTGGAGCAGGTTTACAGAGGTGACTCGGAATGCTATCTGCTTTGGGAAGTGCCTTCAGCAGAGAACTAAGTGGTAACCACACTTCTCTCACTTTTCCTCTTGCTCATGCTGCCTGTAAAAGGTCATACATTAATGTGGCAGCATTATGCCAATGCAAAGAGCAATATTCAAAGAGCAAGGAAAAGCTAAAGACATCAGTGTGTGTGTGTGTGTGTGTGTCTGTGTGTGTGTATGTACGCTTGTTTGTGATGAGCAGTCAAAGTGCAGCCTGATTCAAACAAGAGCCGGTTAATATTACTCCATTAAGAAATAGAGCTGTTCTGATATGTTTTTCAATCAATTGTTATTTAATTATCTAGTTTTGAAATTTGAAGTTGCTGTTACAGAACTGTCTAAAAATATGAGGGTCTTTTATTATCATAAGATGAGGCTACACTTTAACAGCTATTTGAAGATAGAAAATGTTTTTATTACTATATTCATTTATATTAGTTCTTTTGAATAAAATAAGTTCTATGGCTTATTTTTCTGTGTTTTCGAAGGGTTTAACCTGAGCCAGGCCAAACAACGACCGCAATCTTCACTTCCATACAGGGTTGGTAGCATACAGTTGTTACAATATGTTATATGCATTTTTGTTTTCTTAAATGCACTGGTATCGAATTGGTACTTGGTATCGGTGGATACCCCAAGTCCAGGTATCTGAATTGGTATCGGGAAGGGAAAAAATAATATCGGAACATCTCTAGTAAGAAACCAACATCAAGAATTATCTCAATTCCCACAATGTGATACATTTTAGGCGTTAGGCTTGATTTCAAGCTGTTTGAAGTTGCCAAAGACAAAGCTGTAGAGTCTTGCTGTATTGGCCATTACATAATTCAATAGAATGAATGATGGTTTTGACGCCACACATATAGTATCAGTGGGTATTGAGCGTGCTAGAAAATAACACCAATAACGCAGGCCCTACCTGACCCTATGTCCATGATCTGAAAAAAGAGCTTATATACATCTGGCCTAAAACAAAGTGGACTAGATAGATCGATAGAGACTGACCCAAAGCATAAAGTGAGGTACATCAGTGGTATCCTTTCCCGTAAATCATCATACTCCAGCCAGGTAGTTGACTTCTCATCTTAGTCTGTGACCCTGTGCCAGGTTAGGCTGACAATGTGGACGTATCAAACAATCTGCGAAACTCAAAGTTAAACAATTTAGCCGTGTGCCAACACTGCAAACAACATGACCCGCGAGTCATCAGGGGTTTAAGGTTACAGGGCTAACAAGAATAATTAGGCCACACTTTGTATTCTTTGCTTCATCATCAACAGTCCTAAGTGTAAACTAAATAGAGGCTGATCACTATGGAGAGAATTAAGTCATAATAGACTTAATTCTATTAATTTCACTCTCAGGAAATAGAAATTAAATTAGTTAACAATGTTTGTCACTTTACAGGGTACATTTTATAAATGTATTTGATTATTTACAGCCCAATTCATTATACTTGAAACTTTCAGTAAATAAGTGAGGTTTACTTACTTACTGAAAGTAAGTAAACCTAACCAAAAATGTCTAAATTTAAAATGCTTCCTGTGCATATGCATGTCACGATTATTTGAGGTTGTTTTTTTCTTGTATTTATCGCCAAATTGCCAAATATGCACATTGGAGTCAAATTGATTTAATTTTCCAGAGGGGGGTTGAGGTAATTCATTTGGTTGTTTATTTTTGTACAGGACCTCTCTTAATGTTACAAAAAATTGTACAAGCAACCAACAGAAAGCGTGACGTTTTCTTTTTCTGTATGAGTGGTACGTTAATGCTTTACCAGCTAGTGTTAATTGGAAAGCATAGTACTAATCTTTTTTTTTTCATTAGCAATAGGAAATATAACTTAAAATTTTATCATCATACAAAACCACAATATCAGTCGATATGTTAAATCTATCAATGAAGACTTTAACACCGTCTGATTGTTACAAAGTAGTTGTTAAGAGGTAGTTGTTTTTTTTGTTTGTTTTTTAAATAGGAAAACGCATTTATGATTTCCATCATTAGTTTACAAATTGTAATATATATATCTATCTTACATCTGTAAAAACTAGTTTTAGTCTTTGTTCATCAACAACACATTGATTTGCTACTTGTATTGACACTTCTCTTCATAGACTGCACTCAAAGCCTCCACGTTCTCTGAACTCATCATGTCCAATGCTCAGGAAACTGCTTGTAGCTATAACACACAGCACCAGACATTCATACCATTACTCTGGTGTTCATAGGAAAATTATTATTGGCCTAGGCAATAGGGTACACAAAAAGTAAAACAAAAACAAAAAAACATTAAACATGTTTATCGTTAAAGACCAGATATTTTTTTTTAAAACTCAATTTTCACCAAGCACATATGAATGATATTAATGTAGTAATCATTATTATTTATACTTTCGATTAAAGACTTTTTGAAGTCTTCTCATACTTAACCTCTTATCGGTAGCATTGAACTAAAACTCAAATTTTATCTACCACACTGAGCCTGCAAGGTGGTGAAGGAACACGGAGACAAGACTTTTCCAAAATACACAAAGAAGACGACGAACTGGTCAAAGTTCGACAGCTGCTCTATACAAAATGCATCAACATTTTCAGGAGAAAAAAAAATTACCTTCCTTCCTCTATATTTAATAATGAATTAAATACGTAGAAAATGTATCTTTGGCCCAAACCTTCATATGATTGTTGCAAATGTTCTGATAGACAAAAAGTAGCTTAAAAAGACGTCTTTGATTGTGCTACACTTGTATACAGTGCTATTCAGGCGTAGTCTCAGAGGTCGGGGATAAGAATGGATATCAGCCTATTGCTCCTTTCCCTTCTTCGTCTTCCTCTTAATTCCTACCCATCCTCCTACTGGAAGGTGTGCTCACCACGGACTATGTGAGAGGAGAATTCATAGCGATCTTTGCTGCGGTAACCGCAGATGTTGCACTCCAGTGGATCTCTGTATCCGTGGCAACCCATGTGGATGGTGTACATAACGTGGTCCAGGAAGAGCACCCGACAGTGCTCACACTGAAAGGCACGCAACTCCTGGCCCTCTCGTCCAAACACACGCACCCCTTCCTGGCTCACAGGCCTCTCTGCAGCCACTCGCATTAGCCCAGTCCCCATTCCTGCCACAGCTCTTGGTGATGCTTCCCTCACCCGCTCACCTGAGCAGACCACCGCTGGACTGGACCTGAGGCCAGGAGGGGGGTTGCCCCCATGGTAGCCCCGCCTCTCCTGAGGGCTGCTGCGCGCTGAGTCAGCAGAGTCAACTCCACTGTTGCTGGGAGATTCCTCGTGCCCTGACTGGGGCAGCTTGCCCTGCCTGGTCGAAGCAGTGGGGCCATTTAATGTGGGGTTTGTGGAGAAGTGGTGGGGATGAGGTGGATGTGGTGGCAGCGAATCACAATTTCCTGGATGCTCTGTTCGCTGGCCCAGTGGCAAGACATGGTGGTAGAGGGGGTTGACCATGGGCACCACGTCAGCCATAGAGAGCGGTGGACCTGGATGGTGGAGCATGGGCCGCAGGGTGTCTGATCCGAGGTATGTGATAGCATTGCTGATAGCCTGGTCCATCATGTGGGCTGGCATCAGTTCAGCCTGCTTTTCATACTTAATCCCCATCTCATAGCCTATATCAGGGTAGCTGTAGCGAACAATCTTGTCACCTGGATAAAACAGAGTAGCACTATGACTGCTTGGAATTAATTGATTAAGACAAAAACAAACAAAAAAACATGAAGAGTATAGATGCAAAAGCATTAGACAAGACCGAAAGATAATATGCACAGAAATGTCCATGGCTTGACTTCACAAAATGTCCTTTCTATCTTGTCAAATTCAAATCTTGCTAATGTTTCAGTGCTTGTTTTTCATATTTTGCACTTGATGTTTTGTACATACGAGTCTAATGAAGTGGAAAGCCCCATCCATCTACTGTGCTGTTTAACCCCTCCTGAACAGGGATGCGGTGAGCTGTTTTCTCTCAATAAGAGCAATGGCAAAGTTACAGGTGTACCTAACCACAGAGTGAAAAACATTTCCTTGCCTCTCAGTCAGCTGCTCGCTCTAGCTTGCTCAATCTCTTTTTCTAATAGTGTGGCAAATAAAACTGAGTTCAAAAGAAAAAAAAATAATCTGTGTTCATAAGTAGTGCATGGCTGCTGTGTTATATAAAATGTTCTATAACGTTAACACATAGAAGGAAGGGAAAACTAACTCGAACTACGAGAGTGAAAAAATCAAGAATTTGTCAACAGTAAAAACAGTAGCAAGGGGCACTAAATGATAAGAATTAACCTTAAACATTCTATGACTCCTCAAAAGCAGGTTAGTCCACATTACTCAATCAGTGTGGGGGGGGGGGGGGGTGTGTGTGTGGACAGACCGTTGACTGTCTGCCTATGTTCATCATACCCACCCACAAACTTTTGAGGTGTGGTGCTCTTCCTCTTGCCCACGTTGCTATGCAGCCTTTCAATAACGGGCGGACGATCAAAGGTTGCCATGGTGTTGGCCTCTGACATGGACCTTGGCTCTTTAGAAACCTCACCTTGAAGGTTGAGAAGGGAGGGAAATTAGAAAGAGCAAGAAAAAATTTAAATAGTCAGATTACTAAAATGAACAAATCTCTTTTATGGCAGATGTGTAATCAGAATTTACTTTTTTAGGACCTTTCCAGCTTTTCATTATTATTTTTGCAACAATGGCCAGAAATGAATTCATGATCTGAGTTTACTCTTTACAAAGCCATAAGAAATTTACACATATTTCTTTTAAGAATGAATTATGGAATTAATGCAAATATGTGAGTTACTCAAGTTATTATCAAATCATAAAAGTTGAACAAATTAATGAACACAAATTGAGTAAATAAAAAATAAATAACGACAAAACCATCTGCATTAATGTATATTGAATAAATATAAGCCTCACATCGTTTTTTGTCTTTTGCTACTATTTTAAATTGATTCCTCCCACCAAACCATAAGTTTATTAATTTCAGTTGATTAATAATACATTTTAAAAAGCTATATAGTGTACATAAACCAATTAAAAACAATTTTCTCCTCTGACATTCAACTGTTACGCTGAATTTCATTGTATTGTATTACTGATTCCATTACTCATTAATAATCCACCTTCATTTTCATGGTTACAATTTCAGTCAAACGATTTACCTGTGTAAGGACCAGTGTGGGCAGTCGGATCCAAGCCGATTCCTTGCAGGTAGCTATGACATCGCTCTTTATGTTCCTCTAGGGACGTGCGCTGCTTATAACTTCGCCCACAGTAGTTACACTTGTGCGGTTTGCCAACTAAAAGTGAAGATAGTCAAGGGAAAGTATATTAATCTCATTCACTGCAGGCAGTGCGTAGTAGTAAATACCGTGAACAGTCAGTAGTACAAACAAACCAGAAGCAAGCCTCTGAGATCACGGGTATTCCACTACTAGTGTGAGGATTCCACACAACTGTTGCCAGACAGAAAACCCAAGTTGTGGGCGACCGATAGTTGCACCAAGAAGTCAAAACACTCTGGTCTCTGAAACGTCAAGTGAACTCCCACTGCCGTGGCACAGCATGAGTGAATAGCAGAGTTGATCTTCCCATGGCGGTGGTAGGAAACTATCTCCAATTTTAAGGAGGTGGATTATGATTCATTGTGCCATTTCTATTTCATTCAATTCCTTCCTACCTACCGAACAATATTACAGAACAGATTTGTCAGGTAAAGGTCACCAATGTTACCAACTTGGTCCAAAGAAAGTACATGCAGTATTTCCATATTGAAGTAACAGTTGAATTGAAAATGCTTTACAAAATAAAATAAAAAATTCAACATTCTGCATTAAAGTGAATCCTACGCAGGCAGACACAGCTGAGGTAGAATAAAGGCTTCTCAAAACGAACAGAATGGCTCATCAAGGGACTGGAGTGAATGAACCGGCAGCCACATAAGCCTACGAATGTGACCCAGGCACCATCATTAGTAACTGTGTAGTAAGACATCCACTGGCATAATGGTGACAGCTATTACTAGAAGAAGATGTGCTGATGATCCAGTGCTGTTGATACTGTGAGAACAGAGAAACCAAAAGTCATCTCAGTCTGCTGAACAAAGTCTGACACACTCACACACACACACACACACACACACACACACACACACACACACACACACACACACACACACACACACACACACACACATTATGAGGTAGGTGATAATTAACATGTGAATGTATTTTTTTTTAAAAACAACAACAAAAAAACAACACTTAATATATTCCGCAAGAATACTCTAAATATTACAGCTGTAAATGTTATATTCTCATCCTTGGACTATGTCTTGATGATTTTTGCGGGTGAAATAAATCCATTACCAGTCATGAACCAAATCTTATACTAGTTTTTTTGGTTGTTCTATTAAGTCAAAACAAGTCATTTCGTACTCCTGTGCTCTATAGATGACATTGTAATGGCAGAACTCAAAACAAGGTTATCGTTTTTTTCTGAGTATGGACAGATTCAAAACGTTGTGGCTAATGACTAAGGGTTTCAAGATTATTTAAGTTACAGTTTACGTGTACCTGCAAGGTCATTGCACTAATATTCATTCTGGGTAGTGAAAGAGTGACTTGTACATGAAACATCATCATGGAAACAATTTGCTTTGCTACTTTCCAGCTGTGAAACAGAAGCAGAGTAGGCAGTGTGTAATAAAGTGTCACTCCGTTGTTCTCAGTGGCTCACACACACACACAGACACACACACACACACACACACACACACACACGCACACACACTTAATTTTTCATATCGATATAGCCACCCACACAGCCTTGTGCAGATGTTGGATAGACCTTTCAGCTGCTATTCTTATTCATGCAAACCCATCCACACTGCACATCAGACTCACTTGACTGATTGTATTTGGCTAATAAACGGGAACTGGCTTGAATTGAGATCTCCCATCAAACAAAATGCAAAATCCTATGCCTCTCAAGCGGTGATTTTCCTGCATTGTTATTTCACCAAGGCGCCTCAAAGTCAAATGTCACGTTGCAACATTTAGACTGGCATGTGGGCTTGTGGTCAAGTGAAAAAAGAACACTTGTTTTCCTGTACATTTCTTTGCAGGCTCTAACTCGTGTCTTCATTTTTTTTGGTGCCTGACCTCCCTCTCTTTGCTTTATTTCCCTCTCTTGGCTACACCTGCTCTTCCTGGCAGGGCACCAGGCCAAAGCTGCCAGGTTTGCAGTACCCAGAGACTAGTGAGTAATCAGTCCCTGTGTGTACAAGAGAATCAGCACAACAGTACTTGCTGTGCACAACTGAAAGAGCATTGTCATACTCCTCACTTTCCTCATGAAGCCGCAATAATAACCAGAGGATGACAGATGCAACTAACCGTAATACTCATGATTTACCAGGGAAGAAGAAGGTTGGAGGATGTGACAGAAATTAATTTGGACAATACAGGAATTGAAAACGGAAAAATAATCATGGTTGATGGTGACAGATAGATGTGGATAAAATAGATACCAACAAATGTGTAAAAGAAATAGACCAGTAACAACTTGGCCAGATTTAGAGATTACAGCCATGCAAAAACCAAACATGAACCCAAGCACACCTAAACACACACGTCCGCTCTACCTAAAAAGAGAACTATGTATGAGTAAACCCCATGGGGGCATTGCAGTTAGAAATGACTTTATTGTCTGACCTTAATTTCAAAGGCGCCAGAGAGGGGAGCGCATATCCTCTCTGATAGGAAAGTGGGTTGCAGTTGAGAGAGACAGCCACCACTCCACATATTTCTCAACACACAGATAGTTTCCTCCTTAGTGAGTCGAGCAACTTAGCAACAGCATGTCCTTGGTACCTAACCACAAAACACTCTTTCTATAACATACGCATGAAAAAAGACCTATTGCATCCTTTTAACAACAATACAACACAGAGAGTCACCGACCAGCATGTATGGCTAGCACACAAAGCTTCAAAAGAAATAAATATATGAGGTGAACATTTAAGAGCTAAAGAAAACAGCCTGTCGTATTCTTTTTTAAAGAAAAATTGAAAAAAGGCCATCTAGCACAAAGACTGTTATTATGTTGAATCCCCCTACATTCCTCCTGGTGTAACATGGTTTGGATTTCTCATGGTACATTTTAGTTCTGAGATCACTGATTTCCAAAGCAACAAAGTGTTTGTCAAGCAACAATTAATGCCATGTAACACATAAGCATAACTATTGGGGGAAAAAGCACATTTCAATGGTCCGTCTCTCAAAATAAAAGTAGTCAATCCCAGCATTAAAATGGTTATGGGTTGAATCCCTTCTGATTAATGAAGCCTCCTCTGGGTGAGACAAGTGGGTGAGAAAAAGAGAAGATACGAGTGTGAGGAGGATTCTTACCAGCATGAGTGCGCAAATGTCCAGTGAGAGCATCGCGCCGCCGGCAGGCGTAGCTACAGAAGGGGCATTTGAAGGGTTTTTCACCCGTGTGCAGCTTGATGTGTCGCAGCAGGTTTCCCTTCTGGGTGAACGAGACACCACACTGGTTGCACTGGAATGGCCTGTCACCTAATAGAGGCAGACACAGGAAGTCAATAACCACACATGGTGGAAGCCATTTTTGGAAAGTATCAACAGCCCTGCAAAGTTTTTTTCCTTCTTGATTAAACTATTTTTCTGCTTTGGTAACTGCGGCAACGATAAATGAAATATCAAGTCCATTGGATTGACCTCACACGACACATGACTCCTTGAACTACATCTAGTAGATATAAATCAAGAAACAAAAACAACTGTTCAAATAACATTCTTACTACAATACTGAACCCTTTTCCAAAGAACTGCCCTGTGGTCAACTAAACTGAAAAAAAATAATACTTGTGTTAGACTGTTTTTTTAATTCAAATGAACTGACTCAAACAAAAATTATTAATTTAACTGAACATCCATCTTCCCCACTTGCATATCGAGGGAAATGGACGTACTGCCGATTCAGTACCAATGTGAAGCACTGAACAAAAGTGACTACATATACTCGTGGAAATATACTCCTTGAGTAATGAATGGGATTGGACATCTCCCTTGCAAAGAATGCGTGGGGAGTATTATATTGTGGAATGATGTAGTGCAGTACACAAAACATGCATGTACATATTTTTTTCCTTGTACACAGTTACTGTCTTTTGATATAATAGCAAATCTTTTGATCTTCAGGCAGATGGAAAACAGAAATGTGATCCTAATGCTTTGACAACCGGAGCCACCATGGCGTCAGTTGGAACAGGTTTTGGGGGATTCCAAGGATATTTTTTTCCTGATAATAATTCCATGTCTAAACCATTGTCTTTCAACAAAAAACAAAGCAAACAAAAAAGCCCTTCACACCCATTGCCAAGGAACACAAAATGATTTGTGACTCACTCAGAAGGAAAAACATATGCACCGCCCTGATTCTAATAGTTGGAAGAAGAAAAAATCTTTTGCGGAATGTTAATTGCACAAATTATACGAGACAGCTTCTAAAATGAATTATTCGCGTTTAATGGCATTTGGAAATGTACTGATCGGTACCATTTGGTTGTCGACTTCCTGCATCGGCTGTCATATTAGGCCCAGATGATCCATCCTGTATGTTGCTTGGGCTACCAGTCATGGATTCCTCCAATACTCCTCCTTCCTCCCCTGTTTGGCCTATTTCTTCAAGTGCTGGGCTTCTGTCGTCAGCTTCCTGTGCTGTTTCTTCCTGTGCTGTTTCTTCCTCTTGCTTAATTGTCAGTTCTGTAAAAACATAAAAAGTAGTAATCCTGAGATGCTCAGCTTGCAGAGTGAAATCTCATCTGTGATCTATGGCTGTGAAATTGGGGAGCCATAAAAGTGCTTCTACATCCAACCTGCCCATAGGTTGGGCTTGGGTTGCATGATGGAGATGGACTAGGTTAGGATTTGAGCATAAATTGACTTTGTAGAATTAAGTAGGACTGTATTAAGGCCTGAGATGAACTCGTCCTGTCTCAGGATGCCCCGGGCGGACTGGAGGTAGAGAGGGTTGATCTGCAATGGACATGTGTTGACTGTTGTGGGTTAGATGTGCAAAGGACATCGCTAATGGACATGTAGGGGTATCCTACTAACTGACAAGAGGGAGAAAAAAGAGAAACAGGCCGGTCTGGTTCCTGGCTGTCCCTAGGTAGAAAGGGAGTGTCAGAGGCCCTGTAGCTTAGAACACCTGACAAACACTGGGAGACCGGCTGGATGACAAGGGCAAAAGATTATGTTAAAAAAAATAATAGTCTAGCATTAAGCAATGAGACACACAAAACTTACACAGCTACAACTGGTTCAATTCACCTCCGGTCCTGTCCCAATAAATGTGTGGATTCTATACATTGTGAACATTTCTGCTGACGAGAAAACGGATTTACAGAAGCACCTTCTCAAGCCAACATTGCTGGATATGTTAAGTACCTTGTAATTTTCTTCTCTTGTAACAAATACATGAGATGAGCTTTGGATAGATATGGATTGTCTTTGTTTGTTTACCACAGGAAGTCTTAGCAACTGAAGTTAATCATCACAGATAAAGGAGTAAATTTGGCTTGGATGAAATAAAAAAAAAATACCATTTTACAAAATGCTTGCTGTGATCAAGCAAAATGTAGGAAAAACATTTTTACAGTTTTTTTTTGATTTGCTTAGTCTTTGAAAATCTGTCATACATAACAATATCAAAACAATTTGCACGCTGAACACGGGGATTTAGCTGCTTTAGTCATTACTTTGTGACTTTGTTCCCCATACAGCAGAGAGATTTCAAAGAACAGCACTCATTAAAGAGCCACCAAATCTTGGGAGCATTTTACACTACACATTTTATCCTGGTGTTGGTAATGGGTTAACATGCATATGAAAGGGGAAATGTCACAGAAAAGTCTGGGCACTTCCCAAGCAAAACTTCCTGAACCTGATGATCTTGTTCTGGGATTTACAGGGGCAATAATTACATTGTGAGCACGTGGTTGTTTTACTAAAGCCATCATTCTGATTGCATACATCAACTGTCCCCTCGGGCTTTGGGACTGAATCCATTTAACTCTCAGGAGCCAGTAAAAAAAAAAATGGAGGAATTAGGCAACAGTTCCCTTTTTTTTTACAGACTGTAGAGAGAAATCTCCACAAAGCAACTGCATTCTTTAAACTTAGGCTGTGTGTTTCCAATGCCACAGTTTGTGCACAACACTTATACCAATACCAATGTCTTCAACAGCTGTATCCTGGCAACGCGGAGCAGACCTGAACGTCCTTGCTATTCAGCTCTTTGCATCTTTACATCTGTCTCTCCAGTGTGGCATAGTCAGAAGCATAGAGTGGTCAGATGAGGATACACTTGAAAGGGCTGATAGGAAAAAAGCCATCATTTGATTTATGTCCACGGCTCTTTGGGATACAGTGCAGTCGAGTCTGCGATTTATCCAGAGGGTTGACAGGTATTGCAATACACCTTTATGACAATGACATTGTGGCATTATCTTACCACCCGAAACGGTCTGCTCCTTTACCTTTCACTACTAGACGGAGGTCCACGATGTATAATTTATGTTCTAGCTTGCAAATTTTAAAGGTTTGGCTCTGGAATTTAAAAGCGCGTCATGCTCATATTCAACAGATGATGAGGAGCAGCCCTTCTTTTGTAACTAAACCTCAAATGGCAAATCATTTTAAGCAACATCCAGAATGAAAACAGGTCCTATCGGTGAAGAGTATCTCCCTGTGAAAACCATGGCCCTGCCCACCTGCCTGTATCTCTAAACTTCTGGGAACCGAGCTTCCCTTTTCTCATTCATCTCTGTTGTCTCACTTTGTTTCCCCTTTTTTTACTTTACTGCTTCACAGCGGCATAGATAAAGCTAATCTGAGGCATCAGGTTAATACACTGAGGGGAACCAAGTATCTTTGGGTCAAGGGCAATAGAGTTTGCATTATGTCCCTCATTCACTCATTCGATGGGGGCAAGCTACCATGCATGACACTGACTGAACCATCTACAGCATCTGTTCTGATGGGCTCACAATTTCCATGTAAATGTCCTGGTACAACTAATGCAAACACATCCTTCACACATCTACTGTATTTCAAAATAGGAGCCTACCTTTGTTCAGGGGAAATACAGAAATATGTCCTTCCCTGGAAGGCTTTTGAAAGAGTTCAGTTGCATTAAGAGTAACGTAACAAAGAGAACATGATCAGCATTAATTAAGTTAAGTGTTTCCCATACATTGATTTACTTGTGGCAGCCCGCAACAATAGCATCATCATAGATTTTATTGGTTTCTACCTCTTTTTTCCCCCCCCATATAGATATCATTGCAGAGCTGTGTGCAGTGCGTCCACCTTGTGCCTCTCTCTCTCACACGCATCTTTCACTGTTCACCTGTCCGTGAGGTCTGTTCACCATAGAGAAGACAGCTAGCGAAGCTGCTAGTGAATATCAACTGCTTATGCAAAGGGCTAACGTTAATGTGTATTCTTAACCACTGATGCCGATTGTTTGCTCCCTCAATCCAGATGAATACTGAAAAGCTCAAAATGCCTCATCCAGTGTGATTAGTTATCTGAGTAACCACCCCTCCACCAGCGTCCCACTCAGTTGAAACAAAAACCACAACCTACGTTTGTGGGAAACACTGATGTTGGAACAGTCTATTTGTTTAAGGGAGAAACTGCTCTCACCGCTGGGGGAATTGGGACCCTGAGGAACTGTTTGTCCATTAGAGGTTGACATATCCGCCAAAATCCTTGAGTTCTCCTTACCAGGAGAGCACTGGGCATCACCTGGAAGACAAACACGGCATTCTTCACTGGGATGTGCAATAGTGTAGTACAGTACAAATACAATGTAATTCAATACAATACAATAAAATGTTGTTATGTGGGGGGAAAACAACCTCAAGGACCAGGGCTCAAGAAAAGGTTTGAAAGCAAATAATTGAAGGATTTATTTTTATCTTTATGATGGCCGTGGGAAAAAAATTTCACCATTAAAGACATTGACGTGAAAATAAATAAAAGTTGACCAAATTTCTAGCGAAGCAAACTGTTCACAGAATATACAGGAACCTTGAGTTGGGTGTTTTTTTTGTCTCAGATGAAGAATAATTTCATCTTTCTCAGATCACCTTCCGAGCCTCACCTGAATGGACTCTATGGAGGTCACACTGCAGAATGCAGAAGGCAACTAAATGAACCGTCTTCATTCACCTATGGGATCCTAATGTCCAGCAAATGTGGATCAGATTGCATCCTCTCAGCAGTGTGTACAGAACCCAGGCTATGGATAGCCCTGTGTCCACTCAGAGGGAGAGCAAATCAATCCCTTATCCCCTTACACCCCAGCCCCGTCAGGGTCACCACAACAATGCAGCAGCAACAGGCAAACACCCCTGCTGACCCAGGTGTCAGATCCCTGAGGAACCACAGCGAGCCATCATTCACCACCAGCACAATTAAAAGGTTTTCCTCAAGAATACTGACAACTATGAAAAACTGGAAAGCAGGAATTATGATGACTCCAGACACTGCCTGGCACATTTACAATTGATGTAGCAATGGCTTTAGCTAAGGGGGAATTCAGTAAAATTGGAAAGGCCGCACTACATGCTACACCTGTAACTGCTACAAACGCCGCCGTCTTGCAATTTGTCCGCGCTGAACATGTCTGCGATGAACCCTCACACATGAAAAACAAATCAGTGTCAGATCTCTTCTTGTTGTGACAGCTCTTGTACATTTGACAACCCTCTTGTGTGGTATTGTTCCATTGTACTGACAGCCACACTGAGTGGGGCATACTGGGAGACGCTGTCCATGACACAATCCCTGGGTCTGGGCTCAAGTTGCACAGGTTGGGGTTGGAGGAAATCTCAGGTGACCGACACTGGCTATCCCTTGGCAATGCTGTCCTGGAGACAGGAGTGGCCCAGATTTGTCATGAAGGATTTTCCATTACTGTAGCAAACGCTGACAGCTGCCTAGCAGTACCACAGCTAGACTGTCTCAGGAATTAACGAATATTTTATATTTTCAAAATGCTAAAATAAGAACCCACCATTAATAATTTAAAGACTGTGAATTCCTTCGCACATAATTATAATATGGGTCAAATATTGAAATGTGTGCTAATTCAAGAATAATTATGACAGTACCGTCAGCGTCTTCTTTTGTCATAACCACTGGCATCAAAAGAGAGATTGATGTCCTCCAATGTCTTTAGGCAATCACTGGTAATCAGACGTCACATCAAGTCTTAAAATGATGTTCATCTGTTGCTCATACTGGTCAAATGCAGCCACACAGACAGCGGAGAATCTGCGTTTTACCCATAAAACCTCTGATGTCAGAAGAACTGGCGAGTATGTGCTTGCATGGACAGAACAGAAGTTTAGCGTTGGTGTCATGCATTTGCTGAGTCAATCTTGTATGAACAGTAAGATCAGGATATTAAACAGTTAAGACTCGCTGGGGGATGGGTACTTTGAATAACTTACCAAATGTTATAATTGAATGTGCTGGCAAATGGAAAGGAACAAATGGCGTAATTAATGCTGACTCATCTCAGGTGCCATATGACCATAGAAATCTATTAAGAGTCAATTCAATTTCACAACTTATTCATAAAAGAGCACTAGTAATTATAATGGTATCAAGGTTCAGGAAAAAAAAATGTTATGACAAGGGCCCTTAAAATAACCAAAATAAACCAAGGTCAAGCTCCATTTGCCTGCTTGTGATGGTAGAAGTGAATCAGATACAGAAAAAAATAAAGCCTCAACAATAACTATGTCAGCAAAGTGAGGAACTGGATTCTTTTCCGGAGTGACAAGGTCCTTTTATCTGGCTTGCTGGATACACAGTGTATGGGAGCTGGTTTTTCCAGTCAAACTCTGAACCTTCCTTAAGACACAGATTCATAAAACACAGAAACTCAAACACCACTGACCAAGGGAACAACAAAGTAAGGCATATGAGAGCATTCATTTAACTTCTTACTTTTTTTTAAATGTAATAATCATATTAGTCTCTGGCTGTGTCACATTTACATTATTATTGGTGCTGTCTTCATATACTTTATGTAACTGTTGGTTACACTGGCTGGAACAACAACTATCAACAACACATTTTAGACAGTGAAACTAATTAATGTTTACTACATGAGCTGGTCAAGCGGATCAAGATTTTGTTTTTAAATAAATCTGCGGCAGTTTGAAGGTATTAAAGAAACATTTTTTTGTTTCGTTTTGTTTCAAAGATGATATTTTTCTCCTCAGATTATTGGGCAGGAGCTCAGCAGGTAATGACATTATTTCTTGTCCAGAGGCCGATGGATCTCATTGATGATCTGAAACTTAATTCAACAGAAATTACGCCAGGGTTAAAATGTCAACACAAGGTTAGACAAGGTTTATACCAGTAGCGTGGCTGTTGTGAAGACTACTCGTCCAGCTCATTATTTTTAATTTGCTTCATCCTTTCAGTCAGCTACCATTAGCTTTGTTTGTAACACCGGATGTGTCTGCACCTGTCTGTACTTTAATGCCACCACCATCGAGTTGGAGCAATTAGAAAGTATTTCTCTTAGAAAATAATGTTCGGACACTGAGTAGCCTTGAAATTAGCGACAGTGGATTTAAGGGCCTCAAATTATGTAAGCACAATATCCAGGTTGTCGTACTTCTTCTAAAATGTTACCTCTACTTCTTTTTCATGTGTATGTTTTATACAATGCTACAGCATGACAGATTATTAGATATTTAAACTGCAATAGTTATCAATCGCATACAGTTATATTCACTCTCAGACTGCATGTCTCATACTATGACTCACAGATACTGTTATCCTATCCTATACAAATTCATGTCGTTACAGGCCAATGTAACTACTGTACATACAGGCAGACTAATAATGTACACACCAGCTGTGTGTGTGTGTGTGTGTGTGTGTGTGTGTGGGTGGGTGGCAGCTCAGCCTCAGCCGCCATATATTCAAGTCCAGTGAACAACCTTAAATTGGTTAAGCAGTAAACTACATAAGGTACAAAAAAAAGCCAATTCCAGGCAGTGCATTAGTAGGACAATGCTGTACTGCAGGAAGTAGTAGTGTAAGTTGCAATTAGAATGGTGCGAAAAAAGGCAAGTGACAAAGGAAGAAGGACTGGTTGGTCAGGCATTCATCCTACAGCAATATAAATTCCCAAAACATTGGAAGAAAAGAACCAGACAGAGGCTTCACTTGATGGAAGAGAACTTGTACCACTTTACCTCACATACAGTTTAAACATTTTTTCCCATCAAATATATACATATATGTTTTCTTTTGCAACACACAGAAAATACTATTTCCATTTGTACATTAGGATGGAGCTTAGTTGTGTATGAATGACTGTTAAAATTGAATTCTGCGAATATGCATATAAGAAAGTATTTGTTTGCTCTCTGATGTTGTGTAGAAGAACATGTTTCCAAATTAAAGGGGCTGGTAGGATTAAGTGAAGTAGGGTCTAGTGGTGCATGTGGAAGAGTGTAATGGTGTTTGCGCATTGTGTGTAAAACAGTGACAATGATTGACCTAAATTTTTTCTTATAGTCAGCAGTGACTTGCTAATGTATTGAACATATAGTGAAAAAGGTGGGAGCAGTTACGATGCAAATGGTTGAATTCCACAAAGGTGTGGTTTCCGCTGTTTTAATGCTGACGGAACACATTCAAACTATTTCCAACACTATCATTTCAGAAGCTACCCACGGACCCACCAAAGGGAAGGAAGAGCTTCCATTTGTTCCTCCGCCACCACTCCTAACCCGGCCTGCCAAGTGTTCCAACAAGAACAAACCCCCAATGGAGACGTAAAAGTCCCCACGATGTCATCAACAACATGCTACCTGTTTTTAGACATGAATACTAAAGTAAAGTTCACGGGGGACAGGGAAGCTATTCGAGAGACCTGCCCAAAGGAAACCAGCAAAGGGCAATGGAGCACCACAAAGTGCACATCCAGTATCTGCTGCATTCAACAGGATGTTGTTAATATTTAAGGGTTCAACAGGAAAAAGGCTGCACTAGGGGAAAATCCCTTGAAATATTTATTTTGTTGTATTTTGCAAAAATGTATCATCATTATGTCAAAAAGTGGACCCCAAAAGAAGTCTAAATAAGTTCCTCACATGAATGGCATAATAACACAATAGCACACGGAACTCATTAAAGTCATCATTATCCTCATCAGTACAGCAAAACACAGACAACCATTCGATATAAAGTCTCTGGTCATAACGTTTGAATCAGTAAGTGTCCGCGTGCATTGATCCATATGTGCAAGCAATAAGGGGACTTACTAGCACTGTGGCCATCGGGAGCCTCCATTTCAGGTGCTTTGGGAGACCTGCAGGGGAACAAAAAGAAACACCGTCGTGACTTTTATGTAACTCTGATATGAAGACGTTTTGCAATCATGCATACATTTCTCGATTTAACCTTGAGTTATTTAACTGGATGTGTGTATTTCAAAAGTTGTGCGGCTTATTTTGTAAATAGTATGCAAACGGTGATGCGCATCTCCAGGTTTAACCTTGATCATGTGTTCATACAAACGCCATTGATCTGAAAACTATATCAATTAGTTTAAAATCACATTAATATTACAGCTGTAGATGCATAAATTCTAGAGTACAGGGGTCCATTAAAATAGAGGCTGTGACTTATTAGAGAGGAGTAGTCTTGTATATTTAGCGTGCTACACTCATGTGAACAGCCATGATTTAGTTTCATATTCTCTGTCGAAAGTACATCCTCGCCTGAGTAGAAGTGAAATCATAACTCTTATTATCTCTAAATTGTCTGCAGTCTCAAAACTCAAAACAGGCAAAATGAAATACAGTATATATATAATTACCTTCTACAGTTAGAAATTGATACTGCCTTGAAAACATAAAAGAGAGGGAAAATTAAATAACTAAAAATCACCTATAGCAGTTAACATTATCAAAAGACATTCAACCGTGCAGAGATCCAATCCCCTTGTTTTTAATTTCATGTTTTGTGAACATTTATGGGCATGATAATTGTAGATGGTGTCTATTGTCACATTACTTTTATGTTTTTAGTCTCATTTTTATGTATAGGTTTTTATGTATATATATATATATATATATATATATATATATATATATATATATATATATATATATATATATATAAATTCTGTTTAATATTCTGTCTGAGCACACAACAACTTTGCATTGTACAACAGGACTAGTACTGGCTTCCTTGAAGAACTTAACCCATCCATCATTAAGGGGGGGGAAAAACAACATAAGGCCAAATGCAGAATACCTTGCATCCATACTACTTTGTTTTAGGTTGAACTATTTTCAAATGGCTGTAATAAAGATGGTGGTAATCTCAGACTATTAAGAAAACTGCAGATGGTCCGTAAAAGTTTCATAAATGAATCTCCCTCACCAGCTACGTAGAAAAAAGTGTGTACCTCTATGCAGTCTTGACTTCTTAACAGGATCTTGAATGAAGTAAACTAAAAGTAAAGTGAAATCAGAAACGAACATGTAATACATCAAGAAAAAAAAGGTTGATTTAAATAAATACCTTGAGTGTCTCCCCTGGCCAGAGATAGTTGGTAGTTTCAGTCAAGGACGGAGGGAGGGAGGGAGGGGGTTGGTTGGATTGTCTCCACCTCCCTTCAAACAAACGAAAATGTCAATTCCGTCCAGTGATCTCCCGCTATGGAAGAAAATAAACCTCTTTAAGGTCACAGGGAAACATGCAAACCAATGTGATCAAGTTCAGGAAAGCAGAGGGAGGTTGAGGGGCAGCGCATGTACAGTCCTACAGGTGGCTGCTGCTGCGGCTGCGTCTGCGTCGAAGACTCTCCGTGCGCGTCCCGTCGACTCTCCACTTCAACACCGACACGCTCCCATCGAGCTCCGCGCTCACTCAGTCCGACCCTGACGTGACATTTGCACCACAAGTCACGCAGCTATTCGCCGAGCCGCTCGCGGTGAACTTTTCCTTCTTCTGTTGTCTCGTGTGTGGGGTTTTTTTTTTTTTTGTTGTTGCTTGTTTTTTTGACAGTAGGAACACTGAGGGGGAAGACTCGACAAGTTGGTTTGGTGGAGGAAGAAAGAGAGGGATGGATCAAACTGGATCCACCGGTTCCTAAGGAATTAGCCACAGAGGCAGGGAGCAGCCAAGGTATTTTCAACAGTCAAGGGACAGAAAATCCGTAGGCAGGCCATGTGGAGATGTGACTCGAGTTCCCACAGCTACAGGCGGAGCTTTACGCGTCGTCCCCGGCCGCTGCTGCGGGGACATTGGGAACAACGCGAGGTGTGGTGGGCAAAGCACTGCTGCAGGACCACCGCCTCCTCCAATGGTACACCACACTATTACAACCAAACACAATCAATTGTCCCATTACATATTGGGGGGGGGGCACACACCCCCCTTTTTGTTTTTTCAAACTAATAGGGCCCGCCACCTTTGACACCACTTCCTAGTTTGTCTACAACATGATGTTAAGGTCGAGTTATTATTTATGTAAGCAGCAACAAAATATATATCTATATATCTATATATATATTTAAAAAAGGTTTAAAAACTCATAGATGTGCAGGCAGATGAGACGGCGAGGACAGGGAGCGGTTACCTGGCAGACGACAGAGCATCTCTGGAAATAACCATCAGCTGCACGCACACACACACACACACGCACGCACGCACACACACACACACACACGCACGCACGCACACACACACACACACACACATTGTGCAGCGAGTTTTCGTTGTCATCGTTCCTCACGTTAAGTGGTTTGTATTCGCGTTGCCTACGTGCGCACGGCTCGGACCCGACTGGCGGCTGCCATTCAACAGGTTACCCGATCACCGCAGTCGACGGCGGAGCCCGTGTGGCTTCCCAGTCACCAGACAGACGCTCCTCGTCTGCCTCTGCTGCAGACATGCGCCTCCAGCCAGTCTGAGGCGTCGGTGGAGCCTGTTCATGGTCGACTTATGCCGAACAGCCGCGTTGAAGCGGCGGCGCGGTGCTGAGTTAACGCAGGAAACGGATGCATGCACGCGTGTTTATTTCGCGCCCCCCTTTTCTTTTTCTCTCTTTTTTTTTTTTTGTTGTCTTTGTTTTATTATTTACCTTAAACACGCAGGAGTTCACATGTTCCGGTGAACTTGCGCGTTGGATCCAGGCTGCACGGCTCGGCTTGGAATAGACTCCATTGTCGCCCCGGCATGCGCCACGACGCGCCGACTGAGAGGTAGTTTGGCTCCGCAGCAGCAGCGGCAGCAGCAAAAGCAACAGTTGTTTAATCCACCCCTGACTTCCTCCTCCATCTCTCCCCCGGAGCAGCGCAGAGCAGCCACCCGCCACTTCCCAGTGGCTATTCCGGGAAGTTGGTCTGACACTGAGAATCGTGTGGCGGAGCGCGGAGCCGGTGTCTGCCTCTCCGCCGGCCGATCGATTAGGTTACAAGGGGCCTCCTGTTTCTGGGGCTGCGGCCAGGTCGCATGCGGCGACGAGACATCGGTGGCACACTCGTGAAGTGTTTGTAACTGGACCACAGTGTAGGCTACTGAAGAACACACCGGGTTTATTTTAAGTGTGCAGCCAGCTATATATATATATATATATATTTTTTTTTTTACACATATTACACATATTGCTGTGAGATAATTTGCGACATTTGTAAGCAAAATATTGTTTTCATATTGATGCAATTGTGCATGGAAATCTTGTGCTGTCCTCGTCAAGAATGCAAACTATTAGATATGACTATTAGTATAGTCATATATAGGAAAATGATTACGATTGATACTGACACCAATATCAAGATCAATCATAGATAATTAAATCATTTTATGAACAGTACAGCCGTCAATATTAGGGATACAGTTTTTGGCCTTCCATTAATGAAAGGATACCGTGTTCGTCTCTTTCATATTTAAAATTGTGCAACCAAGCCGTGAACTGAGCAGAACGTTGTACAATTGAAAAATGAACATGTCAATGCTATCTGGTGAACAAAATGTATAATGGGGGGCAATGTCCCTAAAATTACTGCGATGGTATCCTCGGCCTTTTACAGTTTCATTTTACTGCAACTGTGCCGAGCTAAACTTGGCAGAGAATATCAAGTCGAAATGAATCTGCACTTTTTCTAATCCACATCATTTCTGAGGCCTGTCCAACACAAATTGGTATTGACGATAACTTGATGAGACAGCAGTAATGAGTTCACGCTGCATCTTCAGTTAGGTGATCAACAAACAAAATATAGGATTTACAATGAGAAAAACAGACTAAGAAGTACATGGTACAGTGGTATTGTAAATGTGAATTATAATATAAAGAGTATATAAGAGTGAGGATCAAACCAAAAAGTTTTTTCAGGCAATGGTGAGGGAGACATCAACTGGAACTTAACCTGCATTTCTCATGGAGCACCGGGGCCATGGAGCTCCAGATATGGTCGGCCATCCATATTTCAACCATCAAAAACCTTGAAGACAAAGCAACAATACATACACCGGCAGAAATAAATGAACGGATACAAATTGGTACTTCCCTAACACAGTTTAGAGAAGTAAGGCTGGTGTCTCTCGAGCAGTAGACATATTAAAAAACATTGGTTAGTAGCCACTATTTGGTAAATCAGACGTTCCCCATTTGTTTCATGGGTGTTGTATAAATGAGCGCATTAAATCCAAAAAAGGCAATGATTCTGTTGTGTGAATCTGCTGTAGGAGGAGGCAAGACTCATCCCTCTATTGCCACATCAGGTCTCATCGCCAACTATGCAGCATCACAAGAATGTTTCCATTTGTATTAGCACACTGGCAACATGCAGGAAAAACTAAAAAACTCTGAAGCTTGAAAACTACTTCCCGGCGCATTAAACATTTCAATTGGCGAGGGCAATTCCTTTCATGGGGCATATACGTTTTAGCCATGGGATGTTGACATGTGGTCTGACGAGGCGGGGTTTTCGGCCTAAGGCAGAGAATGAGCAGCAGCTCTGCTGCCCTGACTTCTGTGGGGAGTTCATTTGACCAGAGGGGACCAGGACGGAGAGAAGCCCCCACTGATAAGTTTGGCTGAATTCAACTGTTTGAAAGGTGAATAGGAATAGACTCTCCTCCTGTTTGTTGAACTTGTTGACGGGAAGCAAATGTGCACTGTCCCCATTGCTGTTCTGTCTTTTTGTTGTAGGGTCAGTTTGGATAAAATAATCACGTCCTTTTACAAAATCAGTTAAAACCTCTAGCAGACGGGGACAAAAAAGGGCTTGGATGTTGATAGCGTTGTTAAGTGAGTGAAGAAACAACTGCAACTACCAATACAACGATATAAAGAATGCACTAAGCAACAGCAATCGTTCTCATGTCGGGCCTGTGTTCTGTTGGGACAATCCTGAGGCACTGACCAAGATGTGCATCAGAGAGTCTGTTTCTTTCCTGGCTCTTGATAGAGTTGATTTAGGAAAACAACGACTCACGTACGTACGTGAAGGCAAACTTTGCGAGTAGGAGCAATGCAATAACTCTAGTGTTTCTCCAAATCCAGCTCGTGGAACCACATTGATCCAAAAGTCACTTTATATAATCGGCCTAATCAGCTATGCTATGCAGGCATATCAAGCATATCGTTTTAGCATTGGCAGTCAAATTAAACCAAACTGATCAGTCCAGTCAGTTGTCTGTCGCCTCTTTAAAGTAGCTAAAGTAAAAGTACTTACCGTAATAAAATGGATCATGTGATTCATCACTTAGGTCCAGTGGTACCTCACTGATGGATATTGGGGGGGGGGGGATTTTAGATCCAAATACTAGCTAATATTAGATTCGTTTTTTTCTTTATTACATGTGTGCTTATATATGTGGGTACACGAATGTTCTCACTCACACACGCACACACACACACACACACACACACACACACACACACACACAGAAAGAAAGTGACACACCACTGCTTAAGTATTTTGCGGAGGAAAATGTAAAATTTGCCAACTGAGGGCAAAAATTATCTAAATGAATGAAGCAGAACAGGTTTATTTCTTTGTTCCTACCCGTTAATCATCTAAAACCCAATCAAAAAATGTTTACTTTGGAACGGCCCGATCACTGGGGTGGTAACCACTGGATTAAACCATTTCAAAAACTTAGACCAAGAAATTCCCATTCACGCATTAACCAATATTTATAATTTATATTTTTTTTGTCATGGGGGGCAATATTCATTATAAGGTGTCACAACATAATGACATTACAGGACTTAACTTAAAATAGAGTATTATTACATCGACAACTATTTTAGTAAATGTTCTGGTTCCTAGTGGTGGTGCCATTTGTAGCGGTAAAAATGGCAGTGATGTAAGCTATAGAAATAGTAAAAGCAGAGACAAAACAGTACGAGAAGCAGTAAAGAAGTCCGGTGTTGCCGTATCTTTAGTGTCATTTTGTTTTTTACAGGGTTTATTCACCTGAACTGTAAGAATCCACTCATTATTGTTCCCATTGACATGTTTTGTTCATTCTTCCAGTGTCATATATGCTGTCCTGTAATGTCACATGCTGCTGCAGATCACTTCTCTCTCAGCTCCCTCCAGTGGTAAATAAGGTGGTGGTATGTAGATTTAAATTTTTCAAGTAAAGTTAACAGAGTGGACAATGCCCTATAATAGTTTGCATAACTGTTACATGAAGTATACTTTGAAGTCATATTAAATTCTTTGTTTATGTCCATTTAACTGTGTAGTCTACAACCCCTTCTGGTTGTGATGGGTAGTATGTTTTACTGAAACTTACTCCAAGGAAACAGTGAAACCATTTCAATTTTTTCATATGAGAATTTAAAAAAAAATCTCTGTATAACCTCAACCAAACTGATCAGCTGCATGTAGTGGCTGAATGCTTCCCCCTTGTGTCTGAGTGGTGACAAAGGATTTAAACCCTATATCTGGTAACAGTACAGCATAAAGAGAGTGTCATTTTTCAAACCTACTCAAAATCAAAGTTATTATGAGTAATGAAGTTTTTAAATACAGCAAGTACTTATAGTACTTAATTATGTGTCAACTTTGAATGAGTTAAATATAGTTACATGAGGTGGACCAGACCTCCTTGTAAGTCGCCATGTTTGCTACGTCGTGTTGAATACGGTTGCACAAAAAGGTCCAGAATATGTTGTGTTTGCGTAGAATTTTCAGCGCTGCCCGGGAAACCGTAAATGGAATTAGCGTTGCGTCACCATAAAGTGTCACTGTCGGGTGCTCAGTTGGTTGCAGTTTGCAAATTTACCACTAGAGGTTTACCAGTCAGAATGTACAATAGCCCTGGTACTGGGACACCTGAGTGAAATGTAGCCATTATCAGTGATATTAATAATACCACTGACCACAGAAATATCCAACATTAAAAAGGTCTATAAAATAATAGTGTAATCTAAAAATTTCACCAGAGACACTGCTTTAAGTGTCATGACAGCAATGCCCATGCAAGTTATGAGTTGTTTTTTTTTCATTTTGCTTCAGCATCATATTTACCACAAATTGATTCATGTCAACTCATTAACTCCAGTTTGGTACAAAATGACTTATCTTCTAGACCATAAAAAAGAATTGCAACAGCTCAAGGGAAGAATACATATTTCTGAATCTCTGAAAGATTCTGCCATTCATTCCAACAACACAACATGGAATTAAATTTAAACTCTTTTGTTTTGCACCGTGGAGTTGTCCTTATGTGTGACTTCTTTGATTCATGAGTTGCAGATCATGAAATGACAATTTTACCAGCATTATAAACTCGCCTTGGTCAAAAGGGTGTGGCAACAAGTGCTCAATCAGAGGTCAAAAGTTACCATTTTATTTGTATTTAGTGAAAAGAAAAGATAACGCAGACAGACCGAGACTACAGAAGTCTGAAGCAGGGTGCTTGGTTCCTTTCCCACAATCAATTTTCAGTTTCACACACAAGAAAAAAACACCAAATGGTGCCTCAAGACCTTTTCACCTCAAAATGAGCCAGTTGCCTGTACACCCACGAGTATACTTGTTGCATGAACTTGAGTGTCATATCCTCACATCTGCAACTGCAAATTCACCTGAAAGAAACATTTATTTTACCTCTAATCTCACATAATCCTGAATTTTTTAAATGCAAGATCACATATTGTACAATTCAGAGGATGGGTTGGTTCTGTTTAAATTCTACACTGAAAGTCAACAGCATCATTAAAGCTCTATGTGGTTTCAGTGAGGGGGTGTTATATTCATAGAAAATTTTGTTTCGCCTGCAGTATATATTAACACAAATTTCCAAGCTGAGATAGGGCTGTAAATATATAAAGTGTTTACTGCTCAGTAGCTGTCATGAAAGAAAGCACTGCAGTCAACCTTATAAAATAGAATGCAATGACATAACACAGCATCTGATAAAATACCAAGAATCAATCTACAGGAAAAAAACATGAAATATGTGAAATCCTGGCAGACACTGACAGAGGGCACTGGTGTTCCATCAAATATTCTACTCAAAATTCCATTTCAGTGTGCAGAACGTCCAGAGAGATTGTAATGATGGCTGAATTAACACCTCACAAGCACACTCAAAAACTCGTGATTTAAAGCATGCAAACAGTTGTGCAAGCACATTAAGCCGCCTGGGTTTGAGACGCAAACATATTGTAGTTCTGATTCTGTTTAGAGACTCAGAACACTTGGTCAAGGTTGGGGAAAGACTTGGGTTTAGTTTTACACAGAAAACCAATCACTGTGACAAAAACATAATGTGATCTTGTCCCATAGATGTCAGTAGACAGCAGGCTGCAGTCTGCTCCACTCAGGCGTCAACTTTCAATACAGCAGAGAATATTGGAAATCTAAATGATGCCGAGGGGTCCTGACCAAGCCCACTTTACTTCTGACAAGTTTATAGGGATCAAAAATGAGGGACCCCTGGAAGTTTAAATGGCTGCTAGGGGGTTAAGACTAAGGGTTAGGCATTCAGTGGGGCGATGGTTAGATTAGGGTAAGGGGCTAGGGAATGCATTATATAATTGATGTGTCCCCAAAAAGATGTAGAACGAGGTTTGTGTGTGTGTGTGTTTTAAGCTGCCCATACACAATATTATATGATGTGATTCATGATATGAATTAAAGACGTACTGATCAAGGCTTGCCAATCCTCTGTTTACTAAACGACTGTGGAGACTTTCTATGAAGGCAAAGCCAGTCCATTTCCGCGTGGCCCTAATCACGTAGGTCTCCTAAGCCTTGAACTGTGCTCTGTGCATTTGGTTTTGCATGAACACTGTTGCAGAATATCAAACGAGGACAGAGAGCTTTAGATCCATTAAAAATGTCATACTTCCATGGACTTATAGTGCATCATGAATTGTAATAATTTGACAGGAAAGTAAAACGTAAAAAGCTGTATGCACGCACAATCTTTTCAGGTCATAGAGAAAATAAACCTTGAATGTGAGGCCTGTTACCCTCTACAATTTGCTCCCATACTATGGCAACAACTTACCAGAGGCAGTTTGTACTCAGGGGTTCAGGTGAAAGAATTATAATTTTTTTTTTAAATGCTCGCAAAAACATTTCAAACTGTAACCCTGACAAAAACATCATTGTTTTTTTTTGTTTTGTTGCTTTTGCAACAGCTTACACAAAATTATATTTATGTTCAGTATGATGTGTATCGAGCACTTTATTCAAAGCACATCTTTGCTCTAAAAACAGCTCGAGTTCTTTGGAGTGTGGTTTCCACAAGATGCTGGAAATGTGTCCATTTCACTTTAATGGTGCGAGTCTGTTGTTCTACCACATGTCAAATGTCTTCCGTTTGATTCAAATGTGGTGACTGGGAAGGCCACTGAAGTTCAGTGAACTCATTGTTGTTTATGAATCCAATTTGAATATACTTCTGCTGTGTATTATGGTGAATTATCCTGCTGGATTTAGCCATTAGAAGATGCGTAAAATTATGGTAAGCGAAAATACTCAGATGGGCTGCGGCATTCAAATGATGAATGATAGTATTAAGGGCCACACAATTACACCAACAGCAGCAGCCTTGGCAATTGACACAAGTCAGGTCGGATCCATTGATTTATGCCAAATTCTGTCTCTACCATCTGCAGCATCAGCAGAAATCCAGATTCATCAGACCAGGCTACATTTCCAGTCTTCAACTGTCCAGTGTTGTTGACTCTGTTTCCTCTGCAGCCTCAGGTTTCTTTTCTTCTTCAACATGTTGTTTATTCTGAGATGCATTTCTGCTCACCACAGTTGTGATGAGTGGTTACCTGAGTTACTGTACCATAACTGTCAGCTCCAACTCTGACATATCACTTTAACAAGGTGTCTCTGTCCACAGAACTGCTGCTGACTAGATGTTTTTTATTATTCTTTTATTATTTTTTTCTGCACCAGTCAGAGTAAAAACTCTAGAGACTGTTGTGTGTGGAAAATCTCAGGAGATCAGCAGTCTCAGCCCGTCTGGCAACAACAATCATGTTATGGTCAGAGTCAGTGAAATCATATCTCCTTCTCCATTCTGACTTCTGATATGAACATTAACTGAAGCTCTGTTACTGTATCAGTGCACTGCTGCCACATGATTGGTTCATGGATAATTGCATGAATTAGCAAGTGTCCCTGATAGGATACTTGGTGAGTAAAATGCGTTTGTAAAATATTAAAAAGTAGTTTATATTAAACTATGAGGATTTGATAAACACTTTTATGAATCTGAATATTAATTATTATCTCTGTGTCAGTTATCCTGCAGGTGGTAAGTATAGGCTTAATGCATTGCATTTGCTTTCAAATAAGAGTCTGCAGCCAAGCTAGCAGCTCTGTGATGCTGAACTGCCAACATCCTTATGATGGTAATTATAACATGCTAATGTATGGCCAGCATAATGTTTAACATGGACATTTTAGTCTTTCAAGTGAGCATGCTAACATTTGCAAACAACCAAATGGTGGTACTGGGATTCATCCTCTGGGTATCTATACTGTAATTCTAAAGCAATCTGCCACATAGTTCTTTGAGATATTGCCGCCTGAAAAAAGAAAAAAAAAGGTGGACTGACAACAGCACAGACAAACATTATCATCCTCGAGATATCCTGCTAACATTGACAACAGCAGAAACTACTGGCAATAGCAATGAATGTGCATAGTACATACATTCAATAAAGATAAATGTTTGAGCAAAAGGATCAGGACATGCAGGGCAAGAGGGTGTCGTCATGGTTACCTGAGGACAATAACTGGGTCCTCTCTCTGTCCCCGTAGCAACACCTGCATGTGTGACTGACTAACTGTTCCCTCTCACCAACAGCCACTCAAGCTCATATAACACTAACACCTCGCACAGCCCCAACAAGGTTCTTACTGAATCTATTAACTTGAAAACAAGAGATCAATATACAGTAGAGGGCTCAACAGACCGATGCAATGCAAGAACAACTCAACATCTGTTATTCTAGCAACACACAACACACTGTAAACGGCGGCAGATTGTGATTTATGTTTGTATTACGTCTCACTCAAACAGGTCAGGTTTTTCAGCCTCTCTACGAACACATTCACTCCCCCCTGCAGGATGTCAGTAGAAACAGCCACAATAGTCTTTTCGATAAATGTGAAGATGGTTTATTACAGCTTGTTTAGTTATTTTTACCACACGTCATGTGTGTATGCAATTACAAACAACTCACATTTCATTCACAAAAAGACCATCATTGGCAATGTATTGGGAAAGTTGGGACGTCCCAGGCAAAATTCATCATGCCCTATTTTCAGCATTGCTTAAATAGACAGGAGTTAATAAGACATTGTTTGATTAACGGGTTTACTGTATATTAAATCAGATCTAACAAAATTGCGTAAAAACAATTTACTTGCTTCATGCACTGCATGTTTGTTCTCTCTATTTCCCATCCTGTTCTTGTTATGGTATTAAGAACTATCACACAGTTTAAATTGTTTAGTTTCTTCCCTTTTTATCATGTTGTTCAGCCATGTTCAACAAAAAAAATTAGCGCTTCCAATTGCTGTCAGGAGGTTACCATCATGTTTTCTAGTACAAATATGTGGAACGTGTCTGTGTACAAATATCCCCAATGTTGTATGCATAAAGAGCGCATCTGCGTTCACAGTCTGCAACTCAGTGCAAGCAGAAGCCATGAATGGGCTTTAAGAGAGGAAATTACTGTAACGGGTTCAAACTGTTTGTCAGTGAAACCTTCATACATGTGTCACTCAATTTGTACTGGACCTGTCTATCTCCTGCAACTTGTGCGACCAAAATCTTGTCCTTTGACGTTCATTTGGTGATCTTTGATTCATTTTTCATCAAGTGCAATTCATTTCACAATTGGATGCAGACAAAGTAAGCGCAATAGACGGTTTAATTTATTCTCACCGTGCATGTAGACCCTGGGCTGTGAAATTGCAGAACAGCAACCGAGGCAATACAGACACTTTGAAAACATTCAGAGCACAGAGTGTACATCTGCCTGCAGAGCGTACCTGCACCACTCTTACCCCCTTCATTTATGCACTTTGTTGTTGTGCATGCGTGCACATGTGCGATTTTGTGTTTGGGACTTTGAGCTCACACCTCCACATGTGCACAGACATCATTCAGTCATCCTTGACCTTGTGAGAAATTGCTTTACCTATTAGACAAGGGTATTTTGAAGACATGACATATCACCTGACTCTGTTCTACATCAGACTCACAGTCACACATGGTGTGGTAGTACCGCCCAAAGAATTCTCTGGATTTCTTATGCCGATTTGATGCTTGCGTATAACCCAGGATTTCAAAATCATGACTTTAATGCCCTGCAAAGGCTCAGCAGATCCAGCTGGAGGTTTGGACGGCAAACAAACCAAATTACCATGCAGAGGCAGCTGGCAGACAGTTAATCACAGCCAAGGTCAAGACGCTCTTCAATTTTTAAAAACACGAAGTGTCCGCCCACTCTTTGTCATGACCATTTTCTTTTTGTTCGTTGGCAGGACCTTGGAGTCCAGCCATGGCAGTGTGTCTCACCTCACCCTCTGTCAGGCAGCTCTGGCAGTGTTCATTACTTTGTCCCAGATTCATCTGAGCTCTCTGTTGACAGTACAGCCATTTCATTTCTGTTGATCACTGCTTTCCACCTCAAAGAGCATGGGGCTGTAATGGCACTCCAGCAGCATAGCACTCCACTAATGGGATCCAGTAGTTTCAGACATATTTATGCGTCTGCACTCCGTGACAATGATAGGAAAAGGTTGTGACAAATGAACCACCACCGCCTGTAAATGTATAGATTCAAGGATTCAAGTCGTAAAACAAAATATGCATTAAAATATTGAATTTCAATTGCACAACATACCTTTATATCACAGTAGATAGATAAACGACACACCAAAAAACAACATGGCCTCAAAATGACATTCACATTTAGCTCCATCAAGGGCTGGACATAAATTTGCCTCTACGATGTTATCAGATTTGGGACACAGTGGAGGGAAAATGTATGTCAAGAGGTTTGAGAAAAATCTCATTTGGCACGCACAAGTCAGCGGCAGTAGCTCAAGGGCATGGGATGAGCGATGTCATTACACTAGCATAGTGAATCAGATTGGTCACAGCTCATATGTGGCAAAATGACCTCAGTGTGCTCCGCTGGTTTGTAGTGGGCCTAAATGAGATCAATGAAATCTCTGAATGAGGTCATTACCAGGGGGAGAACATACTCTTGTTGTGTAAAAGATAAATATATAAGTAGCCTGCATATGTAGAATTAGGTTTGAAACAACAGTAAAACCAATTAGGAAAACAACATAAATGCTTTAATCTAATTTCATCCTAAATGCAAAAAAACCATGCGGATGTTGAAAACATGTAAAGGGTTTACTGTGCACACTATTATAAATGTACTTTAATGTATTTGCTGAGAACGGTTTCCCATTTAAATATACAGTAGCTGCAGTTAACATTTGCTGTGTGTAAAATGTGATGGCGAGGAGGAGGATAAAAAAAGTAATAAAGCTCATACTATGTAAGGTTTCATTAAAATATAATTTTAATTTTTTAATTCATTTGAATCAAATTATTATTTGTATTTGTACTAAAAAACATACACTAATCTTCATATAATTTTCCAACTGGTGGACACTACCGTTCATTTTTTTTGCAATATAGTTTAGTGTCTTCTGAAGTGTCAGATGTAAAGATACAAATGCTGCCGTGTGGTTCCACACAGTCACCACTTTTCTCTGCACAGGTGTGGGACCTCACAGTGGGCTTTGGGTTCAGGGTTACAAGTTGATTACTAATCTGCCCGTGTGTTTAGAGAAATTGCACTTCAATTACCACTGAAACCCTGTTGGAAATTTTGTGACCTGGGGGCGTTTACAATCTCTGGACCACCATTTCCCACACAGGAAGTGACTACTTTCCCAACTACACAACTGGAGGATAGACTGTGATGACAAGTGAAACCTTCTCACGTTCTCTTGACTCCCACTGTGTGTGTGTCACAATGTTTCACATCTGACATCTGACTCTGCTGTCTCACCAGATTGTTCTAAACAAATTGTTTCTGTCGGTTTCCTTATTCAAAGGACGAATTTCAAAATAAAATCTTTAAAATGTTCTACAATGAAAACATGTTCTACCTTATTTTTACTTTCACGTTCCCTTTTTTGAGCTAACGGTATCAGCTTTATCACACTCAAATGTATTTTTAGGCTTAAACGTGGCCTGATTTTTTCTGTGCGGTGCTGCACCTGCCAGCTGGATTCTGACGGATTAGCAGGGAACTGATGGTTTGTACATGGATAATCTCATTAATGGTTTAAGCAATCCAGGTGCTCAGGTAATCTGTTCATCACATTCCACTCATCTTAATCCTGGTAAGATAATTCCTGGACTGCAGCATGCTGATCTGATCCTTGTCACCACTTCTCTCTTTTCTAAAAATAAAGGTATTTTCCACGCCGATAATAAAATAGTTGGCTTACGGTTACAAAAAGCACGGTATCAATGTGTGTATATAGTGAAATTCAGATTAGGCATGCAACTCCTACTATGGTTAGGGTACAGTGTGATGAGAAGGTCTGTTAAGTCAGGGTGTGTGAAGACCCCGGTGGTTGAAAGTTTCCTTCACACTTCTTCTAAAAGTTCGAAACCCACAGACTGATGAATGCAAAGATATGCAGCATTTCCTCTTTGCACTGCATCCTAGAAACCAGCACTCATGCGTGACCCAAGTCGGCCTGCATTTACTTTAACCATTATCATATTAAAGCAGTGGTTTAACACTACCAGATTCCATGAAGCAAAGCTGCCCAGACCTTACTGTGACTGCAGCAGCTCACTGTGAAAAATAAATTAGTAACCATTCCTCCACAGACACTGATTGCTTGCTACAGTATGCAAATAAAGAAGGGCCTATGCATATATTTGTCATTAAAACCAACATATCCCCTCGCTGGTGACTGACTGCATAATGCAAAGGCTCACAGATAATCAGACCTCAGGGAATGATAGAACAATACAAGTCGTGCTCTCAAACAGTAAAGAGAAATGCTTGCAGACAAATGTACGATTTTTGTGAGCAGAAACACATTAAAAAGTTTTTTTGTGGGTCAAGTTACCAGCCGCCTTGAAACACAGACTCTATCTAGTATAATGTAAAAAAAGAAAGGAAAAGAATGTTAATGTGAAAAGTGGCTTTACAATCAACCAGATCCAGAATTCATTTCTAAAGCCAACATTAAAACGTGTATTTCCCTCGGATACAGGCTGTTTCGCAGCAGAGTGTCACGCTGCTGGTCACAATCATGTCAGCAATCCATGAAAACAGACACCTGTTCCTTTCACCTACAGCTGTCTTCAGAAATTGGATGTGATGTCGTGAGAACAGTAGGAAGTACTAACCTGAAAGAATGCAATTTATAATAATAATCTTTACAACAAAAATTTACAACAAAAATTCCTATGTTATGCATGTAGTATACACACATGTAGTGCAGCAGCATGCTCATGAGGGGAAAGAGTGAAGAGAAAATTAAATTAAAGACGTCTTGCTGAACACTTTCTGATAAATTGAGACATAGTGAGACATAGTCAGAACAGAAGTGAAATCTGCAGGGAGAAGAAGATGTCAGAGTGACCAGCAAGAGACAAGCTTCACATTCACAATCCTGTCTGAGAGCGTGGAGCAATGAAGACACCATGAATCAAATTCTGTCAGCTGTGATGGGAGAAAAAATGAACTGAGGGTTCCGGGGATCCTCTTTGATTAAAACGATGCCACTGTTAAATCATCGACACAATAATCCGTTCTCAACCCGAGGGAGCACCAGCGCGGAGGCTTTTAATTCTAAGAAACACCTACCTGTTGTCTCCTGTTAAACGCTGAGAAACAGTTTGAGTCATTTTTTATATACGTAAGTGCGTCAGCAGTAAAGGAGCTAATTGGATTCACTGACAGAAATTGCCATATGTTACTGGCTTTGCCTTCCTGGTGCCTCGTGTCCAACCCCCGCACGTAAGAAATATGCCACAGCTGTCACTGTTACCACGAGGTGAGAAATGTAGCATGTTGGTCTCACATTAGCACACACCCTCTGTCTCTTTTATCCTGCTCAGACAGATTGCTACAGTGTGTCTGGTGTACCTTTCTCTCCACGGCACTGTCAGCCCTGGTAATTGACTCTTGCAGTCTCCGCTGAGCCGTCCACTACATGGCCTGTAAGGCTCCAGTCCCAATTACAGGCTACAGCTCCCTGACGGGGCCGGGGTGGATGACCAGGGGAGGGGTGATGGAGTGCAGTATTATTAGTCTTTGATGTGGAAACTAGGGTGAGCAGAATACACACAGGCACACCTACATAGCAGTGGCATACTTACTGCAAAACTGCTATTACGTTGCTACAGGTGCCACAGCTTGGAGGATCAGGATATGGCACGTTTAACAGTTACAACTGTGCCGCTCTCAGGTCTCACAAATTAAGTCTGTTGTTATTATTAATGAGAGGAAGTATGGCAAAAACTACAGAAATCTGACAAAAAATGTCCCTTAATTTGCCTAAGATAAGCCTTGGCTTCATACATTTCCGGTGAGAGATGATGGCAGAGTTAGAGCTAGTGCACATACCCACTGTAGCAATGCTGTAGCTGATGTGCACCTTGACACACAAATTACAGTAATTGTAATTCTAGCTGACGTGCGCCTTCTCAAAAAATGTACATGCGCAGGTGGCTAAGGGCATGTGGCTCACGGAGACCACAAGAACTGTGTGTTGGCTGCTTGTGTTTTCTCCTCCAAGTTTCCAATGCTGATGCAGATTGTAGATAGTGAGAATAACTATCAGGAAGGAAGGTTTTCATGTTTTTCTTCTGCAAACCTCATGTTGCAGAAAGTATAAAGGCAGCTTTAATTCCAATCACACGCAACCCCCAATCCTCAACGCTGCACACTCTGTGAGACCAGGAGATAGAAGGAAAAAAAAAGATATAGACCAAAAAAAAAAAAGCCAATCATTTTAGCTTACAACACAGATTGCACAGGACATTATTACTTCTCGCCGGAGTATTATCAATGCTTCCATTTGCCACCCTCAAAGAGAGAGAGATAGAGAAATAGTGAGGGCAAGGGAAATTAATGCTTTTTTAGTTAAGTAGTTGTGCGGCCTAATGGTTCTTCTAAGATGTGCGCAAACCAATTAGCCCGGCTGACCTGAGAGATGATGTGTCAGGTTGTCAATCTTGAGGAGAGGGGGATGAGAGGCTGCTCTTATCACTGTCTGGCTGTCAGATGACTGGATGAGGAGGATGGAGGGAGCGATGGGTAGATGTTATTGATGGCTGGCCGAGTACAAGGTTCAATTAGGAAAACCACAAGTGGCACCGACCCCTTAAGACAAAAAAGGACTATTGTATCAGCATTTGGGGAAGAAAATCCCCTTTTTATCTCCCACAGAACGACTGTTATCGTTTACTCAACATAAATTCTTAAAACTTTTATTACCGCCACCTCAGCACTGGCTGCCGGCAAATTTGACAGGACTCTCAGATAATTCTAGCCTGAACTGGGGGTTATGAAGGTTTTAAGATTATAAAGTGCATAAGTTCTTTTTGTTATTCAGGTTTTTAACAACTTTTTTTCTCCTTCAGACCTATTTTTCAGTTCAGCATAATCCAGGGTTAGTAGTAAAGAAGAAGAAGAAGAAAAAAAAAGTTTCTCCGTGAGGTCTTCACTTATAGAAGAGGTTATCTGTACAATTTAAATGGTACAAGTGACGTGATTGGCCAATAGACCACCCCATTTTGAAGACCCCTGTGCTGTAAAACCGTATTTTAAAGAGTTTCAACAAATGTGTCTCGGTTGTTACCAATATTGTGTTTGATTGACATAACATGGGTAAAAGCAAATAACCTTTCACAATTATCTTAAAAAAAAAAAAAATTAAATTGGCAAAGTGGAGTTGCCTTTGCATCTCGCCTGCGTGTGATGTGACTGCCACTGTCAGGTGAAAGCAGGAAGCATATGTTTTAACATGCTTTGTTTCTTTAAATGTGTGTATAAGTGTGTGTACTGTATATGCCTATAGTCACTACATTTTTGTCTAGTGTGGCGTCAAACCATTTGTTTCTAACATGCTCAAAGAATAATTATAATAAGGTTATTTTATTATTTTAGCTCAGTGTGGCAGGAGTGTGGAGTTTTAGCGACGGCTGCCTCCACAACGATCCACTGAGACACTCAAATCAACACATTCTTATCTTCATATCTTTGCACCAAATATAAACTATTATATTGCGACGGTGGCTTTATTAACATGCTGGTAAGGAACAAAACAGCTAAGTATTATTTGCTGATATAAATTGCTTTCCCTGTGAGGCATAGATTATGTTCTATACATTATCACCGAGTTATATATCACCACAGAACAAGCTAGGCAACTTTTAGCTTGTACAATAGTTAAAATATGAACTATGGCATTTAAAAAGCTTTTGGTGACCAAGCTTTTTAAAATGAATGGATATATCATTTAAACCCATGCTGCACGCTTCATCATCATCAAGGGATTGACTGGTACAAATTACGGATACATTTCGATTAAAGCTAACATTTCTAACCTAAGTGTTTTCCTCTGGTTTTTATTCTTTCAGGCCCATAAAAGCCTCTGAGACACAGTAATAGCATTTATGCTTTATTTGGTGGTGACACTGATGACACCATTAAAATAAAACAGAAATATTGACCCAATCAGAAAACCACTACATCAGGCTTATTGCGGCTCACTGAGGAATACCTTGCATGAGTCCCCAACCCTCCCATCCCCATCCCCTGCTTCCCTTGTTCTTCTAGCTGCAGCCTGTCCCTGAGGGACCGACATAGACTTTTTACTCCTTGACCATGATTCTTGTCAAAAGTTGAAGAGAAGATAGATCATTGTTAAGACCGGGTGGTGACAGAGTCATCTTCTCTGTCCTGGTTGTTAGCACATGATGTATCACTGTTGTCATGGTCTTCCTGGGTCCGGTGCTACATGTGTGTCTTCATAGCTAAACTCATGAACACCAAACCTGCAGTGCCAGGACACTTTAACATTAATATCATGTCATAGTTACGCACCAAGGACACACTGCAGCAGAAACATTGGCGGTTTAGGTGTAACACTGCAAAAAGTCCAGATCAAAACTGTTCTACGATATATGCAGATATGCCGTACCTTACTTTTAAAATGCAGACAGATCAAAATGATATCCAATAAGATTGCTATGGGGAAAGCATTTTTTTATTTCTGTCCAAGCACTTTCTCTCACACAAATCAAGATCAAATGCTAGAATATATTTATATTATACATTAACAGAGAATTCACACATTATTAGCCTCCGTTCTCCACACGGTCAGATGTACTGATGAATGTCCAGGATTCTGCCCTCGCTTACACAATTTCCGTCCTTCAGACCAGTGGAAGACGAAAAGACCCTGGAGGACACTGTATTGATTGCGTTGATAAAGAACTTTGCCACAAACCAAACAAACACAATTCAGAACTTTTAGCTGAATCTGAAACCAAGAAACACTATTGATTTTGCATTTTATGGCACGGTTGTAGCTGATAAAAGGCAAAGGAACTGCAAGACAAGGGCATCTTTCAAATGTGTCAGTAGGGGGCAAAATTGATCCAGAATCTCAGAGTTAATGACCTCACACCAGCTGTGAGAAATGCCCAGTTGTGTGTGGAGGCTTTTACAGAAAAGCATCCTACAAAAAAAAAGGAGAAAGTAATTTCTTCTCACTAAGAGCAAGCACTGATAGTTCCCATGTTTTGCAGGGACACAAGGCTGCCTTCTGAAAACAACAATGCCACCGCAGTCTGGGTTCCTGGGTGAGCCATTCCCTGTGATTTCCGTATTCATTTCAAAAACAGCGCAAATATAATAGTGGCATTTCAATAACCTGTCAGGCAGAATTCATTACAATGTGTTAAAGAGAATAAACCAAGTGAAATACTGCACGCTTGAAATGAACAATATTTAAACAAAGATTATCAGAGGTAAAGTCAAAGTTGAGAACAAAGATGATGAAGAAAGGAGAAATAATGAAAGACAAAGGAAGTAACGTTGGTCTTTGTCAGACAAGGACAGTGGCACTATAGAGAACTAACATCATGCAGGTTGCATTTTACCCAACCCTCTCTCAAAAAATGAGTAAAAACAGAAGGTCATCTCTTGTTTGGTGGAACTGTAGGAGAAAGTAAAGAGGTATCCTGAATTATCTTTCAGTGTCAAATATTACTAATGTGTTCCAATGGGAAATTAGTTATCCCTGGGCAAAATACAAAAAAACCTGTTCAGCAATTTATTATTTCAACTGACATTTTCAAGCTGTCAAATCTTTTTAGATTAAGATTAAAAACAATAAACAAATAGACACAAATCAATGAATAGGTCAAGCAGCAAAATTGCTGAATCCTACACTTTGCATAACATAACTCAGTCGAGCATCTTGTCCTTGTTAATGCCAAAGTCTTTCAAATTCAGTTTGGTCGACAGTCGTCATGCTAAACATAATTTTCACATCATCAGATTTTTTCAAGACAGGTACACCTAATGAAATTTGTAAGTGCCATCATTGCCTAACATCTCTTGGTCGTGTCTGTGCTGGCATGTTTGCCACATGTAACAGGAACAATACATTTAACTCTTTGCAAGAATATGGTGACTATTAAACAACAAGGGTAATATGATATTTGTCTTGTATTTTGGCCAAAAACAATGTACTGTTCAAAGTTTATTTTTTGTTTTTTAAACTTTGGTACTCTTTCACTAATGGTACAACATATGCTGGACATTCTTTTAATCAATGTTTGAGAAATTCTTTCAGCAACCCCGATATCAACACTCTCCACTCATGTATGTTGATTATTCTTTCTGGAAAAGAAGCCATGAGTCATGCTAAATGCCCGATATTAAGTTAATGATCTGTGTTGCTGCGATGAACATCTGGTGATTTCCTGTTTGGACTAATATCTTAGATATGGAGATGAAACAGTGTTTCACATGACCCTCTTTCCGTTGTTTCTCTCCCTCTTCACCACTGAAATAGCGAAGACAGAAAAGCAATATTCCAGATGATTCAGATAGTATTCTGGAGTATTAGCTCCTCTGACACCATAAAAAAACCTTCTAGCATATCTTCACATTACCTTCTAGCATATCTGGGCCCCTACAGGTTCAAGAGCTGAGAGAAGCAGAGTTATTGACCCCAGACCCTGAAAAAACAATATTACGAAGACCTAAGCCACTGAAAAAGCTGGTTGTCCAGTTTTGCAGAAATGCAGTATGGCTAAATTTACAACATGAATAAGGGAACATAAGAATCCTCGTATATAGGAAACATAAGAATCTGCATGATTGTAAAATCTTATTGCTGAAGCACACATAAAATTAAGTGTTTGAAATATGACTCAATTGAAGGTCAGTTGTAAACAGCGAACTCTTTTATTATCTTCTTTTTGAAGACAACGCCTTTTCTAAAAAAAACAAAAACTATCTTGTGGGAAGGGGCAATGGTGGCTTGAGGAATTGGACAGTGTATGCAACTGGATCCCTGCTCATTGGCTGTTCAATGGTTTTGCATGACAAATAGGAACCTGGTAAACTGACTGGAGACAGATCCACTGCCTTCTAAAGGCAAAGAGATACACTTCTGTTGGAGCCCAGCCAGCAACAGCTCGGAAAGCACAGAGGTCAAATAAGCACATAATCAGCTCGCAGGCAAGAACACACTGCAAATGGGCGACTCTGCCGTATGTGCTGAGGACTAAATGTGGGCAGGAGAGACAGCTTACTCTGCGATGGAATCCCGACTCATTAGTACTTCTAGGTCAGTAATTTGAGCTAACTTAGCTTTGTGCTAAGACAATATTGTCTTCTTGCTGTCAATTCTTACTGTATTTATATGTATAGCATGTATTGCTATGTTTTTTTACAGGTACTTAGGCAAAACTACAAAAACAATGTCAATTAAAAGGTTTGAGGTGTCATTATTTTTCATTATTATATTTGGACGTACCCCAGTTGTGGACGTCTGATATTTTTAATTAGAATTTCTTCTTTGTTGGGCTTTGTATAGTTTTTTTTTTAAAAATTCGTGCTACATGTTTATGTTTGTGAAAAACATGGGGATGCAGAGTTTATTGATAATCCTCATATACTTCAGCCAAATGCACTGTATGCTACGCTTATTTCTTCTCGTCTGTCTCTCTGGAGTCACACTGCTCAGTATCTGACTCTCGGCACAAACACTGGAACACAGGGTTAAGGTTAGTTGACCTCAATGCCACTGGGCTACAAGATGGAGCAACTGTTGGACAAGCAAATGTTCCAACATCATCAACACAAGCACGGAAATGTTTGCTGAAGTCTCACACGGATACATTTGCCTTAGACTTCCAACTTTTCAACAGCAAATGCTAAGCATTTCTTGGATGAGACTAAACAAGACTAAAACAGCAAGTAAAGTTGCCTTTGGTTAAATGCGTTTAATTTTCCTTTCACCCAAATGTCTGGGAATTTCCATGGAGTGCTAATGATTGGGTGACAACAGCGCCAGCAATGCACCAGTTTGTTAGTCGCAATCCTAGGAGATTAAAATGACACAGAAGCAAAGATAATGGCACTCAAGCCATCTGGGGAGCTAAAAAAGAGAGACATCAAATTCGCCCGAAGGACAAAATATTAGATGGCCTTTTCATAGAAGATATGTTCACCAAGAGTGCCAGCTTCCTTCTTTCCTTTTCTAAATTAATCTGCTGCACTCAGATAAGAGCAAAAAAAAAGTATTACCCAGTGTTAAGTTACATAAAAAAACTTTCAACATTAAATTCATCACCCAGCGCCACGTTAGCCAAATAAGCTCATCTGGAAAAGAAACAGATATCTGATCTAGTAATTCAATAGTTAGATCTACACCACCAAAGGTACTGGCAGAAGGGAATAGCAGAATTCCTTAAGAGTAACATAATTTGCATAGTACAAAAAATGAAGATCCAAAATATTAAAAGAAACAAGAATTGTCATGCCAGAGTTTTATTCACAAGTTTAATTACGAAGTGGGTACATTTTTTCAATGTCTCTGAAACACAGTATCCATCAGACCAAAACTAGTGACCTGACCTGGACCTGGTTTTATTCGGCCAATGTCTGTTTCTCATTTGGCAGTATTAACTGATATTGTTAAGTGACCCCATCGCATCACTGACTGTGGTTTTTGGTTTCTGCTTTTTGAAGAACAAATTACAAATGACATTGGCAATATTACTTGGTTATTATATACTGTTTATTCTTCTAACTCCTCTGTGCTTCAGAAGAATTGACATGATAATGCATAAACAAAATTTTAAACACTTTTTGGATTCAGTCAAGACGGTTCTTTTACTTTCCGAAAATTTAACAATGAATAAAAGAGTACAGCAAAGTGATGTGTGAGTTGCTGGTCAGTCTGACAGATGAACACCTACTTTGAAGCTTCTTCAGTTTATGTTGCAGCTCCAAAAAGTTGTGGAAGCGGACTGCACTATTCTGGATGAACTTCAGGATAGGGTTGGCCTGAAGCAGGTCACTGTCCCGGTACCACTGAGTGCATTTAGGCTGATTCCTTGGACCGAACAAAGATAGAAGAAAATAATTACCTAGTTATTATTGGTGTTAGGTAGGATCTGTGATTTAAAGTCTGTGTGTGTTACCTATCCCTCTGGTAGTACGGGTTAATTGTGAAGTTACATTCAACGTCAAGTCATGCCTGAAGTTACCCTGATAAGAGAATAACCTTGTTTCCGACCTCAGTCCTTTTGTGATGACAGCAACCACCTCCAACTCCTGTTTACATGTCCACTAACAATTGGTTCAATGAAGGCACAGTGACAAAACTTATCTCAGCCTTCCCATCCAACTCCTGGGAAGACAAACGAGATAACTTCCAAAATCTCAAACTAACCAATCATTTATGGGATTAGTACCAAAAACCCTGCTTTTACTGAATTTATAACTAATTTGTGACTGGATTAGCAAAAAGTACACATTATTGCAAAGCCATTAATGACATTTCATGTATGTTCACCGGGTGCTGTCATTAAAGCTCTGTTTGTTGGAGACAAGTCCAGGGGGATACTCTGAGAGGATCTTAGAAAGGTCACTGCATGTGTTTCTCTGTTTGAATATTATGTGGGTGTAATTTGAGTCCAGTGCGATCACATGTGTGAACTTGTATTTTGTTAACCTTTCTCACAATATGCCTAAAGCAAGAAGGAAATGTCATGATGTTACATACATTTCATTCCATACTGTATTATTGTACTTTCTCATGATTCATGCTTGTACGTTAACTGCAATGTTTTATTGCACTGACTTACGTTAACTGCAATGTTTTATTGCACTGACTTCTGAACATCCAAAGTCTTCATATATTCTTTGACTTGTGTGCTGAAAATCTGACCTGCCACTGTTTAGCCATTCACAATTTGATTTATTCTGGTTAGGAACAAGGAGGATTACCAGAGGAGCTTGAAGCAAGGATATGGAAGATCATCCTACATGCCAGTCTTTCACTGTACAGATAAACCTAGGTATCGAAAAAAAGATGTTAGTATACTACTGGATACTATACAATATTCACACAAAATCTAAGCATTAATTTCGTCATATACTATGACCGAACGTGCTACATGGTGTAGATAGATACAGTAATCAAGTCGAACCAACAATTATGAGATTCTAAAATTGTGTCCCATCTATACCTCACTGTGGTCAAAGGTGTTTGCAAGAGGAGTGTAGTGTATTGGAAATTAATAAAATGAAGCTCTTGATGGCAGCAAGGATATTAGGCAAGCCAAACTCACAACATAACATCTTCTCACAATTTTACCCAAGCCTGAACTTCTCTTGATTTGAAGAGACTGGTATCACCACAGAAGCTATTCAAAGAATTCAAAGTTTGTCGAGTGCCTGCAGAAAGAAGAACCTTAAGCTTTTTATAGCGTGTATTTGTTGCCACCATATCCTTCATAACACCATCAGGAGAAGCTTCTTTTATGAGACAGCTGGGGTAAATCTCTGAAGGCCATACACTTATTCTTTCAATATGTGCAAGCAAGGAAAGAGGACTTCACCGCACTCACTAAGTCTACGCTCTGCCAATTTCCACTTTGAGAACACAGGTGAATTGAGAATCCCTGTGCATCAGAGGAAGACATGGAACCTAACTTCCCCTCCTGTGGTGCGTGATTGGAGTGCGAGTATGCGGTGCAGAGAAAGTTGCTTCTAAACCCTGGATGACTTCATTGGAATCGCAGAGTGAGATCTTATATCGCTGGCCTTAGGTTCTCATCTTGGACAAAGTCAGTTTTCGTTATGGTTATCAATCAAATCCTTATGCAAACTTCAGGCGAGTGGATGCAATATCGGGAACATTTGTTTTATGTCATGCAGTTCAACACAATAGCCCTGCAACTATGATTCGCTTTGCTAAGTTTATACTATTGAAATTCTGTTGGGACTGTCAGAAAGTTGTTGACGTAATTACACTGTGAAAACATGAATAACGTGCTGAAATCTAAATTCACACTGAACAGCAACTATGCAATCTATAACGCATTATCTTTATTGTCATTACATTTCTTTAGCCTTCTAGTTGCATTGAATTTCATCTCCATGTGTTTTAGTATAGTAAGAATCACCAGCAAATGAGTAATGCACATGATTTGCAGTCAATTATCTCAGCAGCAGACAAGTTAATAATTATTTTGAAGATGATGAGACTGTTGGAGATGATGTGATCCCTACTTTCATGGTAGGGATTGCATTTACTCTTAAGGTAACTTATTGTTGAATACAGCATGACAAAATTATGATTATATATAGTACAGTGTGCCTTTAATATCTGACATACTGGGCTTCGTGCAAGTGGTGAAATTGTCACACAGTTCATTCACAGCATCACTGTCTTGCTCCGCCTCCTCCACCAGTGGTTCCAAATTGCCCCATTCATGGCAGCAGAAACATTCAGTTATGGACTAAATAGCTATATGTTATAGTCATGTTAAAACTACACTGCCAGCTGCCCCCTGCTCATTTCAGAGTTTGTGTTCAGATGATGATGCGTCAGTGTCCCCTCTTCTTGACCGTTTGCTGTCTCTCTCTGCTCGTCTCTGTATCATCTCCTCCTCCACACTATATTCTGGCTCAAAATGGTATGGTACAACTTTTGTTCCACAAAAAAAGTGTAATAGTTCTGTTGTCAGAGCTTTTCATCATCATATTCACTGCAAGAATTTTTATTTTAAAAGTATAACTATGTATAACACATGTTGTTAGAAAGTGGACTTCTATCTTTCATGTACGATTTACTGCAACCGTCAAAATCATTATATATTTGTATTCCGTATTAGGTTTACTAACATCACAACTTGTGAACTGTTTACTATGTGGAAGCTGTATGGAGAAGCATTGTCATCATTTAAACTCATGGTTGCAGCATCATGAAGGATTCACAGATCACTGTGATTCTAATACCATTTAAGTAACTTCCACAAATCCAGTGTGGACCTAAGTTTCAATATGATGCATTTGTTATGTTGACCAACTTTCAATTCTACTGTATGTGAGTTGATTTTGAAATGACCTGAAACCATTGTGCATCCCCATCCTTTTTGTTTTAGCAATCTAATGAAAATATATGAAAAAAGCAAATAGTTTAACTTTCAGTTTTGTATTTTCAAGTCATAGTGTTGAAGTGGAAATTAGATGGTGTACTACACAATAATATTACTACTGTAACTCAGGTAGGCCTTAATTTAAAATGGGAGTCGTTTTGTTCAATATGTGCCTGCTTAAAGGGGCAGTAAGCCATTTTGAACTAATGTACATCAGTTTTTTCGGCACAACCCTGGCTCACAACACAACACTGCGTGTGCAGTTTGAAAACATCACTCATTCCCGACACATTAAGAAACGTGCCAGCGAATGAGGCTACAACTCAGGGGTTTTGGCTTTGTGCTTAGCGCATCGGTCTCCCATACCAGAGGTTGTGCAGTAAAATCATCATCAACAACATCAAAGAGAGAGGCAAGCTTTCTCCAAAATAGCTTACTGTCCCTTTAAGAGATCATTCGTTGTGATTGCATTTTGTAAAACATATCGTGTTCACATTGTACCTCATGTACCGGACAACTGAAATACCTCATGAACTGAAATGTTGTATATCACACTATTCAATAATATGACCCTTCCAGGAGGATTTGCATTTGTCTTCCCCATATTAAAATAGCTCTCATCTTAATATTTCATGGGCCCATTGGGAATCTTTGCATAAATCAGCAGCAGCGAAGCTGGCTTGGAAGTAACATGTACCACCTGTGTCGATGAAATGTGCCAAGAGAAAAATCATTGTCTTATGATTAAACTTACATCATATTTCAAACGGGAGTGACTGTCTCAGAGTTCTCAAACTCCATATCACTTTTTGGAAAACGTAGAGGGTATAAAGTATGAAGTGACAGAGCACAAGGCAGAAAAGAAGTTGATGGGAAGACAGTCTTTTTTTTTTAAGTTGAAAAAATATGATGATGTTATATCACACCAAATCTTTTAAGGTTTTTCCCCCTTTGTTCCTCTTGTCTCTCATCGATCATCCAACCAACCAACAACCAACAAACCGACAGCCATTATTATGACTTTTTGACATATCTGGGACCAAAACCTTCATCTGTTGGACACTAATAACTGGATTTCTTTCTCCACAATTTCAAATATTCTGCCATCTTGTTGTCTTCCAGGGTCTCACCAGTACATCATAAGTTCCTAATAATACTACTAATAATACAACAAAACAGAATTGTGGTTGCTTGAAAGAAAACAATGACCACACATAACAATTTTAAGACAAGAATTTGAGCCCAGAAATTATTAGGGACCTGCGTGCATGAAGTAACAAAACTACCCCCACAAACGTTTCAGCAGCCAACCTGTCAACTCAACTGAAATTGACAACTGTATAAACTTGCTACAGCTCATTCAAGACTGTGCATATCAGGGGAATGAGAAGAAATTGAAGTCGTGATTGTGCTATAACAACACAAATGTGGTCTAACGTACTTCATTTAGAAATTAGTTACTGATTCTACAATGTACTCACACAAGAAAAAACCCTCTTTAATTAGCAAGTATCCATCTTTGCTAGCCAACCAGCCTACCAGATGCTCCTCATTAGCCCAATCCTAACTTGGCAGATGTAGCCAAATTACAATTAGTTTCCCCAGCTGTTTTCTTTAGTTTGAAACCCTTTCACCTCCTACCTTATCTAACCTTTTACTCTGGCTTTGATAAATGGACAGCTATGTTTACCACGGATCCCAGGAGAAAAAAAACAAAAACTGAGGAGAAATTAGACAATTCGATGACTTGATGTCTGTCTTTTTTTCATCTTACACAGACGTAACATATGTGGATACAGTAACGGGCCGATTGGAATCATGTTTGCCATCTTTGAGGACACCGCCTTTCATTTGCAAAGGCTTTGCAGAACAAAACAGCACATTACTATTCCGTGGCTACATCCCCGTCTTAACCAGCCAAAAAGTGATCAAATCTTTCTTAAACCGAGGACGAAGAAGGGTATAAGAGGGTGACAGCTCGTATGAGGAGGCCTTGTAGAAAAATCTCCCTGTGAAGAGAGATAAAAGGGGAAAGTAAAGTGTTGGATGCTCTTTGGGTTAATTGCGTTTGACATCTATCCTTGCCTTGTGTGCTTCTCCTCTGAGGTTGCACTCTGTAAGACAGGACAAAGTGTGGGATTGGGTGCAGATGAAGAGAAGGAATCTCTAAGCTGTGTGTCAGAGAAAGGGTATTGTAAGGATACATAGGTTTCACTTTGATCATGATGAATGTTCAGCTGACGCTACCTTTTTTTTTTTGGTCTCCAAGGAGACTGTGTGCGTGAGTGTATGTGTGTGGGGGGGGGTTAATATTTGAAGTCTCATAATAGAGGTGGGTGGGAGGAAGTTGAGCTAGTCACAGCAGGAGTCTCTAAAGTCAGCAAGTTGAATTATCTTCCGCTGTCGACGTGACTGTTAACTGTTGTGTTAGACAGTACAGTACACTGTAAATTTCATGTTATTGTGTAGCTTATGAAAATGTTATACTGTTTGAAAATTGTCTTACTGGAGCCGCAGAAAAGGTTAGATTCAGTCTCAGTTTTGGTCCTGAGATTATTTTTTCTAAAGCCCATCAAATTTTGTGAAACTAACCTTTGTGATTTTTCAACAGTTTTTCCCAGAATTAATTTAACAATGAATTCTGGGAAGATGCAAAAACAGATGCAATCAAACTCTCGCAATGTGAAGAACCCAGAAAAAACGAATATCTTGTCAACACAAAAGAGTAATTCACAACAGCCATGCTAGAGAACAGGATACGTTTATGATAACAGTCAACCAGTTCTACTAGATGCAAAGATTGTAACGAGTGAATAATGTCTCAAAGTGAAGCAAACACTACCTTTATAAAGGTGTGGTTCTGTCCTGGCTCCTTCCCACCTGTCTCAACACACACTACCGCCCACCCACGCACACTCAGGGAGTGGTAACAGGTTAGGGGGACAGTGAATTGGAGGTGGAGGGCATGGCAGACAATGTCCTGGGAGGGGATGAATACCTTTGGCAGCACAGGGAAAATTCTTGCTGTGTGTACATTAAAGCTGCATTAAAGCCAGCGCATTTGCCGCACTTAAGAAGCTCCACCTAACTACCCTTGATGGAATATAATTTCTATAAGTGCATTTTAATGGCATGCTAGCTATATATAGAATATACGCAATTAAAGGTTTCCCATGGCAACGATAATGTGTTTATTCGTTCCAACTGTAGCATTTTGAGCAGCTAATGTAAAATGAGAGTGCATTAAGCGCTGGAGAACTGAGAGACAAAGAAAGATGGCTGGGAAGAAATACAGAGCACATCATAGAAAAGAAAAATGTCCCTTATCCTTCTCTAGCAATCTCCCATTCTGAATCAATACAAAGCCTTTCTTTTTCCCTTCAACCCCAACATATGATTTAATGGCTTTGTATAAATTCACCCCTTACCCAAGAATGATAAAGACCCAATCTCTCCTGGTAATGCTTCCAACGTTCTGCCACCTATATCAGCATAACATTTTATCGTCACAGTCGTTAATGTAGATCCACTTGCATCAAAATGATTATTGGCAGCCATGCCTGGACAGCTGGACACTGGTGTCACCCACAAATCCCTGCTATACCCTGTTTGGGAGCAATAATACTTTCAGTGTCCTCCGAATGATTTTCAGGCAGAATTAGTCCGACTCCCTCAAGCTAGCCACATGCCAGAGCAGACTGCAAATGAGACGGAATGCAGATCTGTTCGGATGCTGGAGCTGAGAGGCAGAAATGCAAAATCCTAATGTTGTCTTTACAGAGAGGCTGGGATCTATACACAGACTGCGTCACTGAGCGATTCATTGAATTCAGTCGATGAGTCAGTCAGACAAAATTTCAACTCCTGTCTCTTACGCACATTTATTTGCTTAGTCTCCCTCCCTCTCCCATTCACTCATTTAATCTCTCCTTTGCACACTCAGTCACTCACTCGATCCCACCTACGGCCCATCAACTGCTCTGTCTCACTTATTCAGAGCAACACATTCACTGATTCATGGCCCTCATCATTTTCTTACTCACTCGCCCATCTCCTCACTCACTGCTTCCCTCCTACCTTCCCACTGACATTCACTTATGCACTAAATCAGTCACTATATCATGTAGTGGTATTACAAGTGGCTACAAGCTAGTGGTGTCTTTACGTTATCTCTCATCATCCAGATCAAATTATGTTACATTGATTGCCCAGAAACTATTTGCTGTGAATGCATAATGAATTGGTTGTGTTAGTATATCATGCTCTGGCCCACTGTCGAACTGACCACATTCTGTGCCCTGAAGTCCAGTGAGAGCTCTGAGGAAATGCCAGTTGGAAAACAAACACTCTGAAAGCGCACAAAAACTATGTATTCATTTATATTTGTGTCGTATTACACACGCAAAAGCTAGATTTAAATATGGTGGATGCACCATTTAAACAACAGAGGGCAAACTTCATGGCCAAAAAAGCGTTGTCAGAATAATGTCTATGAATTCTTATCAATTAAAGTTATCAATTAGAGTAAGATGGCCCTGCCATCAAGTATTGATACGGTCACTGGGTCTGAACCCATTTTTGAGCAATGGAGAAAACATTATATGCATATCTTAAATTGTGTCAAGATGGCTTAATCTAATGCTGGTGGTTTTTCTAACAAGGGCCGTGTTGGCCTTTAGACTGGATGAGAGGAAAATTGCAGACCAGTTGCCTTTCCAAATATACTGTCCAAAGTATTAGAAAGAATTATCTTAGATAGGCCTAAAGAACATAATAATAACAAATAATAATCACTTTCGCTTTAACAAATAATCATGCCACCGATGTGTGTATATCTGCACCTATGCAAGTGGTAAGTAAATATAGAAGGCATGACACTATAATGTTTGTGTTTCCTGGATGCTTCCAAGTCATTTGACTGGGTTTAAACATCCCCCTTCATGTTTGATAATCATCTTGGTATATGCAATAAACTATTCAGGTTTAAGTTTAATTCAGCATGTGCAGATGGAAACACACAAAATAAATAGTGTTTATGTCTGCTGGCTACCTGATGATACCATACAACCCCAATGGTAAAAAATTTAATAAAACCCCAAAAGCTGTTTTGCCTATTTGACAATTTTTTAAATGTATTTTGAGTTTTGCTTTTGTGATATCATTATGGTTGAATGCACTTATTGTAAGTCGCTTTGGACAAGAGTGTCAACAAAATGAATGTAATGTTATGTAAACTAATGCTGCGTTCCATGTTCAACCTTGAGACACGTCTGGGCGTCTTCCAGGTCATCTTATCTTATCTTATCTTAGGACATTGAGTGAGTAGCTTATTTTACTTCTCAGACACTCATCATGCATCAGTTAGTAAAACTAGGTCAGAGGGCATTAGGAAAAATGCATATGAAGAATTCATAGGATCTAGAAATTTCTACTACACTAATGGGGTCTGACAAGGTGGAATACTGTCATCCATTCTATTCTCTTCAATTTGTATATGGGTGGTAAAAAGCTAAACGTGTGTGGGATAGGGTGGGGGTCATTTGTAACCATGCTGATGTATGCCCTACCTCTTCCTATTGCTGGCTTACAGCAACTGCTTAGAGTCCGTTATGGTGTCCAGTGTTGTCATATTGGCTAAAATCAAAGGAGGATCTGAAGCAAAGTTTTCCCTAATTCTTTATGGCAGACCAAGTACTAAATGGGTGAACAAAGTGAGATATTTGGGTCACATCATCAGGAATGATGACAAAAAGCTTCTATTGGTTGTTTGGGAGAGGATCGTAAAACGAGTGTAAAAGTTTACCCTTGTATAATAAAAAGCATCTGGTCGAAATCATGTAGACTACTGATGTCAGTAGGTTTCTTCACTACCCACACACTGAAATGTTTCCATAAAATACAAGATAAGAGTTCTGAAACTCGCCCCACATCTGTATGGTTGGTTATGTAATAGTAACAGCTCGACACTCAAAGCTCATCTGCTGATTTTGCAAACAGCATTTGGATTTACAACTGGCCTCAATACAGACTAACCTGACAAAATAGCAAGCATACAAACAGTGAAACCTTGATTAATTGAAGTTAGACGACTGCCAGGTTTCCAAGACGATGCAAGGAGCATTCAAGGCTCATCCAAAGTTGACGTCAGCTCCAGATTGTCTGGGCTTCGCCCCAGACATTGTCAACTCCGAGAAACGCCCCTGGAGTTGAGACTTAGAAAAGAAAGAAAAATGCCAGTTTGTTGTTTCTGCAAGATGCCCCTTAGGGTGTTGGATTGGGAATTCATTTTTTGTTGCCAAGGCAGATGCTAAGATTGAAAGAAACAGATGCTAACCCCTCACCAATACACCTATAGTAGAATATGCAAAACATAACTTCTGCAATCACAAAGTAGCTTTCACACAAGTGTTATAAAATGAATCACGTCCAGGTTTAAATGATTGATTTGATCCTGTTTAGAGAATTGAATTGATATCATGCACAGCTGTTAAATTTAATTATTGTTTCAATAAACACAGAATTGCCTTGAGCATATTCCATTTCTTCTTGGGGATGAGATTGTTATAGCAATGCTTCTCTATTCGTTGCTATAGTGATAAATGTGGCGACTCGGCTTCCACTCAAAGTGAAATTACATTACAGCAGGGTTATGAATCAGAAACATCTCGTCATACAGTATAGCTGACTAATGGGACTCATCGGATGGACTAAGCTGCATTTGTAAGTGTGGCTCCCAGGTTTAAAAACCAATAAACAGAAAACCCCCAGCAAAATTAGAACAGTGAAATTTGTCTGAAAAGTCAGGGCTATCAGATATCAAACTCCTGCTTTCCCATTCAGTCATTTGATTTATCCTTCGATTAAATCATAGTGGGAGGGAAGAATAGTGGAAACACAGCTAGTCAGAGGACAAGAAGATCTACAGCACATTCCGGCGTCAAGGGTAATCATATTTTCTTTAGTTTTACAGTGCCAGGGAATGTTTTATCACTCTATAACTTTTTTACTGGTCTCTTAAGAACACCATCATATCTCACCATTGAAAACTATGTTGTGCCTACAGTGCAAGCAATGAGCGGGACAGTTGTATTTCTCTAGTAAGCCAGAAATGTACTCTGCAGTTTACTTGGATGACTTATCTCTTTATTTTGAAATTCATTTTAAAGAGTTGATGAATATTTAAAGCATTCTGGCCAAGCAGGCAATTGCTCTGTATATTAAATCACTGCTGTATTAGAGGCATTTGACCCACTGTTTGAAAAATGTCAAATTGCAAGGAGCTTTCATGACAAATTACTTTATTATGGCATTATGGCATAGGAAAATAACAACAAATTATCTGCATGAAGTTCTGCCAACTGCCGCCAAGTTGACCTTTGACATTTCAGATATGAAAGGTCATAATTCATAATTTTACCCTATTCAACTTTTGTGGGAAATTGTGTCCTGATTAGCATATGTATTTTGGTGTTCATAAGAATGGAAAGAGGAACAGACAGACAGGCTGTGGCTGTCGCCACAGGCAGAACAACAGGTGACAAAGAAAAGGGAATTTCTAAACACTGGACAAATTAAAGGAAAAAATCTAACGAATTTGCTTCCATACAGGGCATGGGTGGTCCCTGAATGGTAAAGATTAAACTGATGGCAATCCTATTTTATGGCTTTCACAGTCACATCCTGGGAGATTTGCGTCAGTACTGAGTTGCAGAGACTTGTAGAATATGTGCCAACAATAAATTGCTTCGCTATTGTAGGTCCAACATTCTTAAAAATAAATTAACCTGACAAGCCATGAAACAAAGTACTGAACCACTAAATCATCTTTTCATTTTAAAAACTTCAATAGACAGTACATACTGTAGGTCTGAATGTATACACATTAACGGACAAAGACACAGATCGACAGACACATACCAGCTACACCAACACCACACAGTGTGGGATAATAGTGAAAGGGCTCTAATCAAGGCGAGAAATCTCTTCTTTCCTTACTGGTATTGAGGTGACGTTTTTGTTCAGGTCAACAAGTTTTCCCAAAGTTCATCATCAGCTATGAAGTCCTTGATAGGGATGGGCTTAGCTCTGGTTGAATCATCCAAGTATTATTAAGAGATCACCAGGTCAAGAGTCAAAATCCTCTCCAATTCAAATTCAGCAAGGTCAGTCTGGGTGAGCTACATCTATTTTCTGCAATATGTTTCATTTATAACCTTGTAGCAAAAATGTCGGCTTCATGAATTAAGTATTTCTAGTAGTTCACTCAAGCGAATACATTTAATTAGAGCTCTTAGAAAATGTTTATTTTTAAAAGTCAGATTGGTTCTCCCCTGTATTAAAGAAAATTAAGCTATTGAAAAATAACCATGTTTTTCTGTCATGGACAACAACAAATGTTGCTCTGCAGCAGAAATAAAGCAACACAGACTAGACTAGACTGCTGCCAAGACTAGATCAGTTCATCATTTCTGCAAACAAAACATTACACCAACTGGCAAAAATAATTTTGTTAAGATATATATACGAATGAAGATGATATGATCACATGAAATACATTTAATTTATCTTCTACTATACATGTAGATTTGTTTCTGGTTTGCATTCTGGTTTCAGATTGCTACTTTATGACAGAATCACATCTAATGATGCCACATATTGACTCTAAAATCACAGTTTATACAAAGAGATAGACAGAGTGAAGGATAAAAAAGCATAGTCGGAGTCAGAGTGGTTTCAAAGTAGGTCAAAATTAAATGCTCTCCCAGGTGGCGTATCCAGTAAATGGCTCTGGTGTGTCAGCACTGGTGTGAGCATTATTTTCTAGTGCACAGTACTTCATGTAAACTTGCAGTGTGTTCCGGGCCTTGGAGAGCCAACACAAAATGGCCCCTTGTTCTCCAGCGCAGTCTGAGTGACTGATAAAAGGCTTTTTTGAGCTGTGAAGTGTGCCGGCCTTTGCATCAAACCAGAGCGCCTCCCACAGGACCCACCGCTGTTTTGAAGCGAGGCAAAGCTCGTCCATGGTGTCACATCACATTTTCCCTCAGTAGCTGAACCAAGACCATCATCTTCGGCCAAACTTGGAATTTTCTAAGAGAAATCGGTACGCCAACTTTAATTTTTCTCTTGGATTAAATTTACGCTGGTGTGTATCCTTTATTGAAAGGCTGATTGTAATGAAGACTTTGGCATTTGTTCATCATACTCTATTCTGAGGATTTCCACATTATCCTGATGCGCCACAAGGCTTTCCTCAGTGCAACAGTGGCTAATGGATTGGCCAGACAAATAAATTGCATTACCGATCAATGCATGCTCATGAAAGCATGTGGAAGAGCTTTCCACACGATAAAAGTATCCCGTCAGCCTCCAACCACTGAATAAGGAGAGAGATGAGACAGTTATTCTCTATACAACTATTCTTATTAAAGCCACAAAGCACATTTTGAAACATGTTCTGAAATTAACCTTCTTAGCCCAACTACAGTTAAAAATGTTACACTTGTCGTGTAAAAAGCTCGTCAATTCGGAGCCTTGTAAGATCTATTACGCATTTATTCCTTTCTTTTAGTCAAGGTATTGATCACTGTTGAGGCTTAATTTAAGTCTTGTGAGCAAAGAAAACCCAGTGGGGTTTGTCATCGACCTCCAATACTTTGGAACAACATGTCCCATGGATATTTGCTTAAAAAAAACAATAGCTGTAAGGATTTCAAAAGGGCTTACACCCTACAGCAGACAGGCTGTGAGGACAGACAAATAAGTCAAAGGGGGAAATGTAGCGAGCCAAAAGTCCTAAGGCAAGAAATTGGTCATCAAATGGAAAGTGGGCAGAACAGGAATCAGAGGCTGGACCGACACGTCTGCTCATGGGGGGCATTAGACAGTCAGGCAATGAAGTGTGGCTTTTTGGCTCTTGTAGGAGGCTGACTGGTAAAGGCAGGAACACAAGGAACGTCAAGACAGAAATGACAGGAGAGTTTTCAAACAGGCAGACAAAACACAATAATGTTTTTAATGATTCATAATTTATCAAGTTACCTTTGAGTTTTGGAAAAGGTGCTTCACTTTTCACCATCATCCAGAGTGATCAGTTCAGAAGATCATGTTGTGTCAACATTAGGGCTGGTTAAAAACAAAAGATTTTTAACAAAATTATGCTAAATACATTTTTAATATGATGCGTGCGAGGACCTTTTCTTTTTAGTTAAATGCATGATTTGGTTGTTTTATCCGAAGCTAATATACATGATAGCTAGCTAAGTTAGCTTTCATGAGTTCATGAGTTGCCATGCTCATATGCAATCTTTGATAATTGGGCATAATTTCCACATCCATAGCATCAGTTTTAGTATTGTTGCAATAGCTTCATTTTTTTGATATTCCAATCGTTGCCTATTCTGGTTGTGTGTTTACAAATGCTTTATTTTGCAAAATGTTATGTTCTGCCACTGCAATAACAAAAAAAAAATCTTAATTTCACCGATACAGGTTAACAGTTTAATCATAAATGCTGCATTTGATACGGACAAATAAAGCAGTGGTTTTTGTCCTGTAATTTGGGGGTTTAAATCTGACTTGAGGGAGCTTTAATAATGTAATCACTTTCTTCACAAAGTATCCTTTTATCAATCTGGGCACCTGTCAACAAAACATCTCATCTCAGCACACACTAGTAGATAGAGACATAACCCTGAGTGTTGTGAGATAGCATCATTCAGCAATACACCATTATCCCTCTTTACCATTCTTTCCCTCGACTCCACTAGACTTTAATCATTTATTAATTTCCCTTGTGGTCTGAGTGAAGGCATCATGGTCTGAATTTAAACTGCAAAGATCAGAGGACTGGAGTGTCACTTTCTCATATGAGAAAGAATATGAAATGTGCAGCTTTCATCCCAGCAATCAGCCAAATCCACCCCGGACAAGCACAGCAATATATAAGTGAGTGATTGCTTCAGAGAATGTATATAAAGAGAACAAAACAGACATAGAAAACTCTCAGACTGACAGGAGAGCATATACATTAAAATATCCTTCATTTATGTGGAGAACAGGTTTTCGTATTATGCTGTATGATGGAATACTGTATAATGTCCTCTACCACCTAACACTGAAGTGGAAAGACTTGCATGTTCCTTTAGTACATGTAGGAGGCATCCTGATGAAGATTTAATAGTGTCTCAGCAGAGATCTGCAGTCACAAGTGGCACCATCATTAATAGCAGGGCTCTGGAAATCAGCCCAAAACCTCTGACAGACCACAACAGTGGATGTGGTGTGGATGAGAGGGGTCAAATAACCAAGAAAATGCACTTACAGCAAAAAAAAATCAGTTGAGATGTTAAATACACACAGAATCAATGGGCAGCAGGCAGAGGAGGGAACCCCGAGAACCGACAAAGGTACTCTCAGGGCAGAAATAGGTGGGTGATGGAAGTGCGCCAACAGATGCAGGAGGGAAGAGTATCCTGCACCCCTTGCGTTACTGATTATCATATATAACTTATTTATGTATGACCAAGAAATGAAAGAAAAGACACATTCGGTATTCAACACATGCATGTGGGAGCTCAATCAGTATGCTGCTGGGAGGTTGTGGGCAAACCAGTGACCGGCCGACTCACCACGTACCACGCGGTTGAAAATTCAAGCTATCTAGAGAAGGATACTTACGGTGAATGAGATCAAATGTCCCAAATGAAACTTTTCATAAATCAAATCAATCAATTCTTCCATTGCACTGTTATTTTTTTTCTCTTGACTTGTATTTCTTATCATTTTTTCTTGTGTTTTTTCTTTATATCTAATGTTGCTTCTTCAATTTTTCATGATGCCTTTTATATTTTCTGTTAAACACTTTTCATTGCCTTGGTTTTGAGTCCACAAACTGCAGCCAGTTATTAGCCCTTTTATTTTCAAGTGTTTTTTTCTAATTGAATATACATATTCTCCCTAGTAAATCTAGCTGTATATGATAGATATTTACAACAAGTAATACTGTCCCACTCCTTTCTTAGGAGTGGGACAGGACAAAGCTATGCCATACCTGCCATACCTATCATATTTGATGTTTCAGTTAGTTTTGATCTTTGCTGTTACTGTTCCTACAAAGATATCCAAGGTATTTGAGGTAATAACACTATCATTAATGCTTTATATGCAGGTGACACCCTATTGTATATATGAGATCTGGTAAATTCTGTCCATTTGGCTTTAAAGAGAAAACACTGTAATTTAGGAATATTAGACTTTGGTTACAGTCAAAAAGAGTAAATATATTTGGACTTATATAGGAAAAAAATTAAAACCATAAATTATAATAATGTATAGTACATTATACTGTAAAAAATATAATGCCAAGTATTCATAGATCTAAAAACATACATTTAAAAAAGTTTGAGTGAAAGATAAAAATGTTAAAGAGAACAATGGTAAGTTTATTGTTTCTGTGTTGTTATTGTGTATTATGTGTTTTTGTTTTACACATATAATACACACAAACAACAGCGGCGACAGTGCAATAGTGAATGAATGGCATTAAAGGATGCCTTACATCAAAATGACTCAAACAGGGCAAATAGTGTCTGTTCTCAAGCCCTGAATGAATTAACTTTTCATGAGGCCAGTGGTTATTGATGAAACCCTGCATGTCCCAAAGTCTTTTTAAATCCTGCCAAATGGAACCACGATAGAGCCAAGCAGTTTTTACCACCCACACACACGCACGAAGGCACGCATGCGCGCAATGGCACACATTCATTCACATTCAATTTTCCTCTGCCAAGGCACTAAATCATTCATCCATAACCCCAAAGTAAAGATGAGTTAGAATTAATTTCTCTGTTCCCCAAGAGTTAATTCAAGCAATAGCAATGACAAAATACCTCTGCAGCATTATTCTAGTCATTCATAAATGACCAACGGTAATGTTTTATGAATCACATATTTATATCTATTTGCATAAACAATAACAATGATTTCATTCATCTGGCATCCTCTGTTTACTTGTCAGCCATCGGCCATCCTGAGAGACCCAATATTTCCTTTAAAAGCTGAAGGAACCCACCACTAGAAAGTTAGATAGAAACACAAGTGCCATGTGGCTTAGTATAGGAAAAATCCAATGATTTAGATAACTGTCTATGTTACGGCACTAAATCTTAAGAAAATCCAATGTAATGTGATGACAAGTAGAAAGGGAAATGAGGCAAGGACAGTTGCTTTACTTTAATCCGCATATATAATGATATTTTTCTAGCATCACAATAAATTAGCTCAGCCTTTCTATGGAAATTCATCTCTGAAACATCTTGACTTGGATGTGTCCGCTTGGCAAACAGAAAGCCAATGGTTGGGCAATCTAACGAAGAACAACATTAACAATGCAAAGTTTGGATGTATTCTCTCACCAATGTGTGACAGCTAATTAAATGTATACTGACTTAATGGTCTAGTAAGAATATTTTTTAGGATACTTTAGGATTATTCAGCATACAACAGTCGCCAAAGAAAAAATGGAATGGAAAGTAATAAGCCTCTCTGCTGTGTCAGTCAGTTTGAGTTTGTCAAATAGCAGATGTCAGAGAAAACAGAATGTCCTTGGTGTTGCATTGTGATTGATGATTGCGACTATGTGAAAGTAAATGTGTTACTCAGAGACTAAGTGCGTTGGCCTCCATATATCTGGGGACAAGGCTTGGGTGCATCCAAGGACTACCCCCCTTGCATGTATCCCACCTTACTTTTCAAATTTATGGTTTGAATGAGCAACATTTATCCATCTTACAGCCAATAGTCAGACCTCTTGAGACTGTTTGTTGACTTGCATGAGTGCAGGTCACTGCATATCCATTTATTACATGCTGTAGGGGGAAAGCGATATGGCTCTCACTTCGTAGGAGAGATTGGACTTTTTTGGACTTTTAGCTCCATCCGGCCTGTCAATCCATCTGTGTTTCCTTCCATCTATCCGTCTGCCCTCAAATTGGAATGTAATTGGACAGGTCCGAGTGGCAGCTGACAAGGCTTGCTTGGCAGATGTGACCAGGAAACATGAGCACAATGCCTCCATTTGAATAGAGACTGGTTGGCTTTTTATTGCCACAGATGGACCCCTATAGACAAAAAGGAAATGATTCAACAAAACGGAAGAGGAAAAAGATTTCCATTTCACAAATGGCTTCTTGCTTGGATGCATTAACTCTCCCTCCTCATTTGTCTGAAAATCTTAATCTTTGACAGAGTGGAATTATATATTTGCACTTGACAGCAGCCTGTTTTCACTGTATTCAAAATTGATATAAACCACATGTATGTAACTGTGTGCAACATGCAATTCAAACTGAATTTTTATTCCAACCGTATAAATGGCAGGGTGTTTTATGTTATTCTATCAAATCCAAAAGCTCTTAACTGCACCATGGGGAAAACTCAACAACAAATCCTTAAAACATTGATAACTAGGGCTGCAGGTATCGCTTATTTTAGTAATCTATTGATTATTTCATTGATTAATCGAGTAATCAGATAAGAAAGACTTTTGCTTTATTGAGAGGAGCATTAGTAAATATACAAGACAGTGGTTTCCTTTTTAGTGCATTTAAGTGCCATAGAGATTATGTTTTATGAAGAAAAAACCTTTTCTGAAATGCAAAACAACCATGTCCTCTCCTCCTCTCCTGCCAGCCTGCTCTGGGCCTGTCCTCTCCGGAACCATTAACCCAGCGTGGTTGCTGTGCCTTCGCCCTAGGCACCGCTCCGCCTGCCCGCGCGCCGGGTACCCAACTCTCCGTTTTTTATCAGTTTCACTGCTTTCGCAAAAAATTGTCTGTTTAAACAATCTCCAGGAGACAGGATGGAAATTATCATCTCTTCTGCAAGACTTCAGGACCCAGTCTTTTTTCCTGTTGTTTCTCTGCACATTCTTCACGTGTTAAATTATACAAATGTTGGTGCCTTTTCCAGGGTCTTTATAGAAGCGACAATTACTTGTCTGGATGCTTCCTCCTCCCTGTAAGTCCTTTGAATGCATTCAGCCTCATTATTTGTGCCAATTAGCCTCAAGAAGCTTTCCAGTCTGTTGTAGGATTCAGTCAATCTATTTCCTGTAAAATGTAACTCTTTCCTGACAGTTCAGTTCAGTTGTGGTCGGTGTCATATCCTACACACAAAGCTTCACATTGAATTTTTGAAGGAACAGTAAGAAAACAATTGCTGAGAGTTAGTACATACAGTAAGAAAACCCATTCTATACTATGATATACAGTACTGGAAATCAGTTAATTCAGTTAGGGCACTTCACAATCACCAATTGGTAGGGAAGTCTTTTAACCCATATGCATATGTATTAATACACTAGAATATACAGTCTTGTGGGAATCATCTTGAAACTGTTGCATTGAGTTTAGTAGTTCCATTTCTTTGCTGATAAGCAAGAAGTGAATTACGGTTCAGAGAAGAAGTGAATTTTGAATGGCATTTAAAGTGTTGTGTGAAGTGCCTTCCTGAGAGAGCACAGATATAAACTACTTTAGATTCCACATCAACATTTAAATCACATTTGAGTCTTCTTTCAAAGCTGTTTATTCCATAATTTATGAAAGCCTGTCCTACTTTATATCTGACTTGAAAGGTGCAAGTCAGATATCTCTCTATCCTAGATTTACCTTTAAAAGGGAAGCCGAAGAATACCCCCCCCCCCCCCCCCCCATTAGTTCACTCCATTTCCTAAATTGGTAAGTTTGACTTTCATTATTCCACTAATCTCATTAATGTTTAATTTATATTTGTCTACATGTTTATATCTGTTTTGCAGCAGTTAGCAAATGTGAATGGCCACAATGGTGTGGGCATGTTGCTACACTGGTGAGAAAATGTATTTTGAAAGCTTCCAAGACAGTACTTTATATGAGGCAGAATTTTACATTTATGAAAACTGAGGCAGGATCAAAGTTTATGTCAGGGGGCTTGTTGAATTGAACATCGAGGCTGCCTTCTTTTTTTCTTGCTGCACTACTATGTTGTCAATATTAAGGCGGAATTAGAAATAAAACATTTGACTCTTTTTAAGAGGCATTTTTAATTGTATGGTCAAATCTGAAAAAAATAATTTTACAGACCTTAAGACTTTGAATTCACAGTTTAGTGATCAAACTGCAGCGCAGCTCTACAAAGCATTTTTGTGTTTCAAAATCACACCTTGTCCTGATGCTCTTATCAAAGGATTGAAAGCGTGCAGGGATGAAACAATGGTCGTTTTAGCTTGCACAGCGGTGACGACCTGTAGAATATGTGCACCAATTAAACAGGAAAATGTCAACCATGTACAGTATGTAAACATGCAAAATACAAAACACTTGAAAAGGAAATCTAACATGAAACAATTTTGCATAAAAATATTTCTTAGTTCATGTGTAGCAACAAACGACTTTAATCCTTTTCTGCACGATCAACAGAGGGCACAGATACCTTCATCTCTTTCTGCCTTAGAACTTATACTTGATGTAATACTTGACTTACTCAAAGACATTTCTCCTGTCTCTCCGAGTGATCATCAAGGGCAACATGGCCACACCTGTTTTCTTCCTCACTTGGTGATTGTGATTATTGGGGGAGGATTATGGGCTCGGGCACTTTGTCTGCACTGAGATTTTCTCAGCATCTAACTCAGCATCCGTTCTTGTAAACAGCTCAGTATGACACCAACAATATGTGACAGATGATATGTCACACAGGCTGCTATTACTCTCCTCCTCCATCTTTCATAAAACCCAGCATTAGTGTGCTAGGCATGTCGTGCCTCTGCATTTAAAGTAGACGATCTCTACAGGAATGCAGACGGTAATTAAGTGGCGGCGGGCAGATGGAGTTTAAACAGCAAAGGCGCTTTGGGGAGTCGGATCAAAGTGACACTAAACCAAACAAAATATATGGCTTACGTCTTGTGAACGTGTTGCATTTTCATTCAGTCTGACAGTTAGTCGCACTTTAATTGTTCACCTAAATTGGTGTTTACTTATTTAGAAATTCCCATTTCTATAAAGTATAGTATAAAGTAATATAAATATTAACGTAATTTGCCAAATAGTGCACTAAATGATCATACTAAGGGTTACATGAACCATCTGTTGTGTGTACATGTATGAAGCAGGAGCAGGGGCAGGCTTTTCAGTGGGGGGGGGGGGGGCAAATTGATTCCAAAGTGTTTGAGTGGGTAAAAATGTAGGTCTCTTCGAACAAGTGAGTCTGCCAAACGAATGCAATGTGGTATTAAGTGAGCACATTTGGAAGATTACTGTATGCAGCCTTGGATGGGTATGTACACTGGTTCTACCGCTGTCTTGAGTGTGGCCATCAGTCTCACTTATGTCACCATAGTCTCACTTGGGTCACCATAACCCCTAACCAATCAAACAGTACACCCAACCCAACAAGTCGATACTAATCACACAAGCTTTGCTTTTTTAATGTATAATAGTTCAAATCAAAGCAAATAATATTATGACTGAAGATTCATTTGTTCTGTTAATTTTTTTTAAATCTGGCAGAAACAAGACATTTAACCCAAAGTTCAACCTGTCAGTTCCTTCTCTGCAAGCCTTTATTGTGCTTCTGTAGCTTCCTGTAGTCGTTTGATGAATAGTTCCAAAGTTGTTCAAAACAGCCAAGAGCAACATCTACTTCCTCTCTTTCTGTTGCAGGCCAGGATTCTAACTTTTCACATTTCAGCATTGTGAATAATTGATATTTCCTTTCCAGCCATTCCATCACTTTGCTTGGTGCCTGCAACAGATTAAATCTACCCGTCAGCCAACTTTTAAAAATGTGCGAGTCTGACTCCTGAGAGCTTCCAAATTAAATTACAAAAAAATCTCATGCTAGCCTAACAATATCAATTAATTTGGTGTTGGTAAAGTTCTTTGTAGGAGGAACATTGTCTGGTTGACAAAGTGTTAATGGATATTTCATATAAAACAACAAGAGATGCTGATTAATCAAGATACCGGAGTGCTTAACGACAGAATGTGTGCGACTGATGTCTGCCATTGTCTTCACTCTGAATCCAAATGAAAGACAAATCAATACCAGAACTGAAGTTGGGGAAAGATTGTGTTGCAAAAGCAGGCTTAAGGTCCACGTCAACCACAGAGGGTTGCAAAATCCAATTACTTTGGTTAACAAGCTGATCTTCGCACGTATAATTCCACTGTGTCCCCTGGCTTATTTTCTTGGCAGAGCGTAAGCAGTCCAGGGCCTCAACAAAGCCCTAAATATTTCAGTGATTGCGTTCAAAAGTAATGTCCACTGAGTAAGCAAAGAGGAACCGGCTGATAAAACAGACTAATGAATAACTATGGGAGGGTTTTTTACTCGCATCTAAAGCTGATAAAAGTACTGAAATGTGCTTGTGTGCATTTTCATTTATATTTTGTATTATTTTGTAATATGACAATATATGACAATATATGGATATTCACATGGTGAATGTCATTACAGGACAAGGGTCCTGAAAGGCAAAAGAGGAGGAAATAATTGAGCTGGTTTAATTTTCACAATTTTATGTTTCTCAAACTGGAACATTAATGCAAAATTTAGTTTGGATCATCAGCCATTTTGTATAATTAAAATAAACTTACAACCAATCATGTAGGGAAGATTCATATATCATGATTTGGCTGGTGAATACATCATTAATGTACCACTTATGGTATATATTTGCATTATTAACCAGCATTTTGAAACATTATATATATATATATATATATATATATATATATAGATATAGATATCTATAGATATAGATATATATACACACACATGTCCAACTTTTCAAACAAATAAATGCAGGTGCAAATCATTGTTCTTGTCCTTCTTCAGATTGTGAAAGCTGTTAGTAATTGTTATGGATACGGTGCCTACTTAATAGTTTGGCATGTGCATCAATGCAGAGTATGAGTAAACAAAAGTGGGCTTTCATTTTTGAGGGATAATCTATGTGGCAGCCTCAGAAACAGAGGCTCTCTTTCCCTCTTATGTTGTGCCAACAATGTATGCTTCCAAAGGTAAACCTATTAGCATAACCGAGTAATTTACACCACGAGGGGAAAAAATAAAAAGAGCAAAATATACCAGCCTACAGAATAATGCTCCAGCTCTTGCATTGGCTTTGAAACCCTGGGAGGTTGTGCCAAAAGTACTCTTTGGATAAACAACATGGATTATTGTGCTTCTCAGGGTGATGAGTTGCTGAGAGCCCCACAAATCTCCCTGTTAAAACACTGGCCGGGTTTCACCGGGCCTAATAGAAATAAGATGGATGTGAGTTGAGCCTAGCAAGGTTAGTTCTCTTAGAGGACTCACTGGCAAATTTATATATTTTAAGTTAAATGAAATGGACGAAATATCTTTTACATCAGTGGTAGGCTTAAATGATTCACATTCACCTGTTCACAATGTATTTTGTCTTCTCTTTTACTCTTGCGAGATAGTTGATGGCAAGTAAACAAACATTTAATTCACATTGTTACAACTCTTGGCAGTTCCGACTTCATTTATTAATTTAAATGTACGTTAAATGCTATTGAATTGTCTCTTTGGACAAATGAGGACAACTATGAAGATTAGGCTCACAAGTATCAATAAAACTTGAAATCTGAATGAGAATCTTAAGCTACCATCACCAGATGTAACTCAGTGGTGAATGTGGGAGACGTAGGGGTCAATAATTCATACTAAACATGGATACGTGTGAGGACCTTTAACTTACTGTAAATGAAAAAAAATAGTCGTTTGGCAGTGCCTTCTGAAATAAGACATATGACCTTTCCAAATAAAACCGTGTGAACATTTTCTAATCTTCCACCTCCATCATCGGTACTTTCAGATTTTTTCATAGCTGCTTCAATATAATACTAGCATGGCATATGCAGGTTTAAAGTATAATTGGTCACCCTCCCCACTGCACAAATGCAGTCAACAAATTCACATGCCAACAGTTTCCCAAAAGAAATGGGATCCTTGTGGGAGCTTTGGTAACCATAAAATGTTGATAATCACTCCTTTAATTTTAGCAAGCCAAAAAAAACAAAACACAGTCACGATTGATGTTGGAGAATGTCCTCTCTTCTAAGAGGGAAGAGCCATTATTCAATGTACTCAATCAAAACTGGTGGACTGTCGGTCTTTTTTTTTCTGTCTGTCTGTCATGTTATTTCTTTCTGCCGTTGACAAAGAGGACTATGACACCTTATTGCTCATGGTTATCTTTGATTGAATAACATACCATGTAATCTCATGAGTAAAACAACAGCACATTTTTTAATTTATGCATGTTCTTTGTACTTTTTATGAATAAATTATTGTATTTCTATGATCTTGAGACTTTTTAGTGTGGCCCAATAATTGCAATTTAAAAAAAACATCTGAAAATTGGATCGATATTGAATTTGTAAGTTATGTAAATTGGTTGATCGATCTTTTAAATGCTTATTGTTTTGTTGTCAGTATCATTACAAGGACGTATCACGTTAAAGTGTCTGAATGGCCACGGAGTTGAGGAATAAATGTCACTCATGTTCACAGCCTCCACCTAAAGACAGTATACACAAACAAACATGTCTTTCCCCAGCATATAAGATGTTACAGCTCTGACAGACTGTTGTCCGATTGTGGATGTTCACTCAGACCTTCTGAATGCTTCAATGATTGAGTGCATCAGAAGGAAACAGCATGATGGGTGCTTTACTGTCATCTAACTGACATTGTCATGTTCATCAATATAGCTAAATACTATAAAACCATATAAGAGAACTGTTGCAATGTAGAGCTTTAGCATAAAATGACACTTAGTAATCCAGTGTGAAAATCTTTTAACATTTAACATTGAATCAATTACTGTTGATATCATATCCTACTATTCACCGCTGATATCCCTGAGGGGGCCACTTATCGCCAAGATCCAACATGCCAGGGTCGCATCAGTTTGACAAATCATCAGTATCTTCACTTTTAAATGGAATTTTGAAAAAAAGAAAAAGAAATAGAAAATCAGCTAAAAAAGAGGTACAAAGTTTTCACATTACAACCTCCAATGGAGCCTCACATATATCCCCTGTCATTCAACTGTATATACTGTACGTCCATCACTTTGACTTCATCTGCGGGATGAACCTGCTCTGTTGCTCTGATAGACAGATGTGTAGTATACATCATCGGCACCTCAGGGAGGTCAACATGCTGACACGCACCAGAGAGTAAACAGCTGTCACACAATGTAATGCAACCTGAATGACCTCCCTGTCAGTGTGTGCAAATGTACACATTTCCATATATATATAGAATATGTACGTGACTGCAAATCAGTTGCAAGGGAAGTCAAGCGCAAGGGGAGGTCAGACGATGACAAAGAGCTGCAGAAGCTTATGTTTTTGTTTTTAGGGGACCAGACATACTAGTCTGGGGTTTCTCCTGGTGTAAGATTGTGTTGAGTGTGACCCCGTCTCCATTCAGTTGTGTAGTATGAACTCACGACACCTGCAAGACACCCAATTCACAAGACAGCAAGTAGTGTAAAGTTATCTGCACAGCGATCCAACAACTTTCAATGTTGTGTATTGCGAACTGGGCTTTAGCTGAGCCTAGGACTGCACTCATCCAGACAGAGACTTCAGATGTTGTACCAGGAATTTGCTGGAGCCACTCAACCACTTTGGACACCTTCCACACCTGTTCTAGTTGTTTTTACAGCCCCTGGTGCTTCTCAGTCTTTTCATGCTCTTTCTCCCCAATGTATTTGTCAGCTGGGATTGCCACATCTATCACTGTTGCCCTCTTCTGCTCCATGTCAACCACCACTGTCTCTTGGTTGGTTAGCCAGCAGCTGTTTGCCAGTCAAGATCTTAGCTCTGTTGATCCCAAGCACTTGCGGTGGTATGTCCCATCAGGGCTTGGGTAGCGTGTGTGCTTGTGTGCGTGCGTGTGCGTGCGTGCGTGATGACGAGTGAGCAAACACTGAGGTTCAAGAATGAATAGGTAATCTATGGCTGATTATTGCTCTGCTTTTACATAAATACCATATCTCGCATTCTGTATTATACTATAAATCAATGCATTTCAGTGGTGCATGAGCTCCGTTTCCGTATAAATCAGCAGTCAGCAGTCAATTTCAGCAGAGGAACCTACAGGCAGGCTTTGTGGCATTTGAAAAAGCCGGAGGCAACACACTGCTGAGGGAGAGAGATGAAAAAGAGGCCTTCTCTCATCATGCCTTCCTCACCTCTGCACCAAGTCGGAGAATTATGGCAGCTAGAGGGAGAGTAAATCTTCAAGACTTGTCCTCTCCCTCATGCTCCCAGACTAGACAATTAATTTCAGTCACCCTTGCAGGGAGGCTTTTGCACATCTGTGTACATGTTGGCTTGTGCAGAATCAGTGTAACCACGCACTATATCAGCTGAGTGAGACGTTCAATGAGGGATGAGATGCCTTGCTTTGGTGAAATGGATACGCCAATTCTATCACCAGCTGGTACAGGCTGCAGATACGCTGCATCCCACACTTCCCTATGATTTGAAGCTTGCAAATGTCATCATTACTCATGACACTAAAAATGTGACTGAGACTGTGTTGTTGTTGTTTGGGATATTATGCGTGTACCACTACGGCTCACCTAGGGTAAAGTAACAGATGGGGTAAATCTTGTGAATGTCAGGTACCTTGCTTGGATATCAGCAAGACGGTGTAATGAGCACTGATCATCACTGTTACTCTGGGAAGTCTAATTTATGTGTGATTGGCTCTCATGGAGTGTATCTATACAATGATAGGGTAGCATACATACATTTAAACCTTTGTCATACTCCAATAATACACAGCAATAATACAAGTTGGCAGCTTCAGATGTTATTTACAAATCCAAACCTCAAATATCGATGAAACTTAAAAACACATTCCATATTAATTTGTGTTTCTGTTGAACTTTAAGTACAGCTATCCAATGCTGTCCGGAAGTATTTCACTGGATCACCAGATCTACAGTATGTTACTATTGCTATCGTAGCTGGGTAATACATTTATTAATATCTAATTTGCGACTTTCTTGTAGAATGGCTCTGGAGGTTTTATTAGAAACTAGAAACATTGAAGGCTTAGCCAAGCCTAGAAATACTTGGACTTATTAGCCAATATTTCAGAGCAAAATTAATATTGGACGTTCAAACTGCTCTACCAAAGGTTTCCGGTCAAATGCGTAGGCTGGATTTCCCAACATGAAATCTAAATTTAAAAAAAGGTTCTAAAAAACGGGTTCAATCTTAGTTGTGATTCAGCTTTGTCAATTTATTCTTTTTCAGCAGCAGCTAAACTATTAATCCAAGAAACAATAAGGGCTTTGAAGTTGATGAAGCAGGCATGTTAGTTTGTTTTCAGTGCCTAAAAATCAAAGGCAAATACCTGTAGCCTGCTCTTAAAACAAGAATCCCAGAATTAACTCTGTCCTATGCCACATGCAATTCCACATGCTGCACTGTATAATAGGTAAATGAGTATTCTTTCTATATATAGCAGAGTTAGAAACTTCAATTCAAGTCCCGGTTACTGTTTGTATTTGAATCCACACTTTATCATGTGGAAATGATGCAAAGTACTTGTAGGCTGAGAGATAAGAAGCATCTGTTCAATATTCACGAACGGCATTCATAAATCATGAGTTTCTCAAATGAACAGAATGGAATTACATGCCATAGAGAAAATTTCTGAATTCACCACAGGATGTGTTTATAATGAAGGCTCATTAACTTATCATCATTATTATTATTATTATTATTATTATTATTATTATTATTATTATTATTATTATTATAATAAACATCCCCAGCAAATTATTGAAGTCGGCACTGGTGAAATCACCTGGTAATGGTTCCCCAACTGGTTCAACCCAGTCTAGAGTTTTGGCAGAGAGGCTTGTTCAAAGGTTCTGTATAATTGGCTAGATAAAAAAATTATCTGAGTAGTCCTTGTCACAGGATGTGCTGAAAATAAACATGGAGTGCAAACATTTGTAATCTGATACTCTAGTTTTTTTGCCATCTCTTTGAATTGAGTTTTGATATGTACAACTTATCTAGAGGATGAAGGTTTCAGGACGGTTTTTGGGTCCCGGAGCATGCTGGCTCTTCTTCCTGGCTAGTGGATCTGGAGTGGTTTGCCATCTGTGTTTCAGTTTAAAAGACGGACTAGCTTACATTTGAAGTTTGCACCCAATTGTGCATTAGAATGCTGCCATCAAGTCAGAGGTTTCCACACAATGACAGGCATCTTGTGGGTGAACGGCCGGTAGATCAAACAGGTATGCTATATTCTGTGTAACATACCTACTGTACATAAATAGGACAATATGCACATGGCCTCTTCAGGACAGCTCACGGCCCTAAAATTGCAATTTTCTGTTCATGCGAACCACTGTCAGGACTGAAGGAGCAAAAGAATTTCATATTCATGATATCACAGCCTTGCCAGTCAAGTTGAGAAATTGTGCGAGATTACTCCAGTAACGGCGTGATTCCGCTCTTTTTTTTTGGACTTCCCCACCTTGAGGTTTGCTGCCAAGGGCTTTCAGAGTTTAACAAGGGGTTACCAGGTGGCCCTTTCCAAGGAAGTGCAGCTATGAGACAACATTCATAACAACCACAGAATGGAATGGCTCTGCAAGGGCATGTAAGTGTAATTCTGAAAGAAAATGCATACAGCCATGGATATTTATTATGCTTCAGGATATTGACTGGGGGATGTGAAAGTAACACAGATCATTTACAAAGTAAATATTTTCTGGGCACCCTTTTAACAGTTTATGCAATATGCATAAACATGTTTGTCAAGTTAATATTCATCCATCATTCCAGCCACTATACAACCAACCATCTGCATCACTGCCACAGTGGGCAAGTGCCCATAGCATTATCAACACAGGTCACATGTCTGTCACAAAGGTAGGACAATTACAGAGTTTGGGAACTACTCAATACATTTAAATTCGCTGGTTACATGTTCAGATTTGCAAGTTGGTGGAAAATTAAATCTATTTGCCTGCAAGTGTACACATTCACAAAGAACTTAAACATCCCATAAATCCTCATGTCTTGATCATGATTATTACACAGGTCTAGATGCTATATAGATACTGTAAAAAGTATTAAAGGGGTCAACCCACTGAGAGACATGCACAGAGCCTGAATTTAGAAATTGTGCTTTAAAACAAGCCGTCAAGACTTCCATAACTTTGTGATGACACAATTAAACAGTATGGAGATCATTCAGATCTTGAACCATGATATGATTTTTTTTGGCAGATCGCCCACTCTTACAGAAAAAACTAGCTAATTGAGGATGAACTGTCCCACCAAATTTGTGCTCTACTATTCATCCACTTCTGTTAGATTTAGACATTTCAAAGAGTCCCAGCAGGCTGCAGCCTGAACATAATAACATTCCACTTTATCCAAATTATTTCCTTTCTGCTGAATGTTCTGCCATCTTCCTCTCTCTCACTATCGACCGTATGCTTCCTTTCTGAGTCAGGACAGGAGACCATTCATCACTCGTTCTAATTAAACATTCCCTCACAGTGGAGCAGTGGCAGCTGCAGGGAAAAGAGACAAGAGAAGGAGATCAATTGCCATGGGAAAGATGGAAAAAGACAGAGGTGCAAGAGAGAGGGGGCGGGCAGGGAGACTGGCAAAGACAGAGAGAATAGTCACTGTGATCGAAAGCACAGAAAGGACGTGAAAAAGCTGTGGTGGCTAAAAGTCAGGTCTCCTGCCAGATGGGCCGAGCCCCCTACCTGGGTAATAGGAAGAGTAACTTCTTCCCCAGGATGCCTGACAGCCCCATCTTAGTCCATTTCTATAACAACATGTGGCCCTTTTTTCCATTACACTGGAGACTGATGGAAGTGGTGCATCACAGCTTTGGGGCTGGAAGGACACAACAGGCTGGAGATTGATTCCAAAAGACTTCTTGATTTCTGACTGTTCTTTCTTCACTGACATGTTGGTTAGATAATGCCAACATTGCTGGTACTAGAGAAACCTGTGTCACTTCCGGTTTACATATTGCGAGTACAGTAAAAAACAGTGTATCTGTAGAGTGACAGGGTGATGAATAAGACAAGCATGTAAGTGGTGGAACATGGAATATGATGTTTGAATTGTGAGAATATGGGACTGTTTCCAGGCTGTATGATTTTACAAAATTCAGCTAAAATCATGGACTGGATATAAAGACGGACAACATGACCCTTCCTAAAATAGAAGCCAAACCACCTGGATCGCCCCCTGGTGGCTGGCGTGAATATAGATTGTTAAATCCCACCTCCTCCATGTTAGTGGACGGGACATGAACCAAACCAAAAATGTCGAAGACGAATAAATGACATTTTTCATTGATAGTTTCCTTTTAAGTAGGTCGAAACACAGTGATGTATGGCCAAGTGTTTGTCAAGTTTGTCTTTGGTTATTTGATGCTATAAATACTTTTCTCATAAGTGTCATTATGGCAGAGTAAAGGGCAAACACGATGTCCTTGTCTAGGTCTGGTCTAATTTGATTTTAAACATCGCAACTGTATCCTTTACGACAGTGGCGCTTTCAGCCAAGCTACAGTGAAAAGCAACTGTCATGAAACTTGAAAGTGAAAAGCAAACAGTTTCTCTGTAAATGTCTGTTCCTTGTCACTGTTGATTAAATCCTTGCATTCGACACAGAAATACAACAGGCTGACCTTTTCACAAGATCGAGGTATAATTTTTCACTCTGTGGCTCTGCTCGGCTGAATGTGGTTTAATTCACTGTTCATGATAAGGACTATTAAGTATTTCAATCTGACTCATTGACCTTTAGGAAGTGACACAAATATCAAAACTATTACTCTTTCCTGCAATATACCACATAAAATGGCTGCGGTGGAGGCAGGAAAAAATAAATATATATGTATTTATTTACCACGCTTGAATGTAGAAAAGAAAAGAAAGAAAAGGTAAAGAAATAAATGAATCAAGATGAAATAACCATTTGAAATTGCTCAGCGGTAAAACAACACAATCAACTTATAATGTGCCGGCTTCATGTTTTTGCTCTTCATGAAAACAGTCGTCTCACAGTTGAGTTTAAAAAAAGAAATTATGATATGGTGAAGAGAAAAGAACCTGTATAAATAAAATAATGAGCAGCAGAAACATATCACAGGTTGAAACATTTACAGTAAAAATCAGATTTAATCTAAATTATGCCCGCTAAAATATTTAAACCCAACATTTTTTTATGTTACAGTACTAATTAGTGTTTGCTTTTAAAAAGCAAAATTAAGCATCAGGCTATATTGTGAAACTATTTTGTGAAATTCCTTATTTGCATTCTGAATTGGTAACAGGGGAAGAATAGAATTTGAATTTCAAGATTATTATGTAGCTGTTGACCAGTCCAGGGTTTACCCTGTCTCTCGCCCAATGTCAGCTCTGCTGTGAACCTCAAAGGATAAGTAGTATAGATAATGGATGGATAATTTTGTTGGGATATCTATGTTTTGAACATAGGTTAATAGATTTTATTACATCACAAGTCACTTGAGGAATAATATCATGTTAACTGGCTGTTTTGTGTTCGCTTTTAATTCTGAAAAAAAGACACCCAGGGTTTCCCATATCGCATATTAACTGCACATAAGTCATAAGTCATGGTGAATCATATTTTGTGAATGATAAATTTACATGTTGAACAGAAAATTCAATAATGCTATGCTGAACTGGGTTAAGGTTCCTGATATTAGTACATGCCTGGTACACGGACAACTCACAGCCTGTCATTTTAATTAGTCCAACCTTTCCAGTCACGACCTCTGGGTTGTCTGTACTATTGCTTCATTTCTGCTGGTCATTAAGGCTGAATAACCACCATCAAACTACTGTGGTTCAGGTAGGTTGATGTAAAGGCCAGGAGATTATTAGATTATGTTATAGAGTGCCAGCTAGAGTGAATAAAGTGTATTCATATTTGTCAATACCCTGCTCAATTTTACTGGCTACTGCCAGGATTCAAGAAGAAAACACATTGCCTTTCCCCTTTAAAATGATAAATGAAGCATATGCCTCATGATGAAAAAATATTAATGATCAATTTAATGATACAGCTTGTATGGCTTCACAAATGTTACCTGTCCAAATGGATGCAATTCATTTCTAGTCCTTTCAACATCATTTTGCAGCTTCTCCCCCTTTCTAATGATTGTTTTTGGGAAAGAGTCCTTGTGGGGCCAAAGTGTATCATGTGACACTGCGACATTTCTGCTCCTGGGGGCTGAGGTGATCCAGGTAAATGTTATCCACCTGCTAAACATCAAATTGTTTGAATTGTCACCGAGTGTGTAAGCATGCTGGTGTTAGCATTTAGCTCAAATCAGCACTGAGCCAAGTACAGTGGAAATGAATAAGTAGTGGCTTAAAAATAAATAACTTACATTTTATCATCCTGTGTAGACTTAAGAGGCTACTGTACACAAACAATCACACTCAACACTTGTGAGTGTCTGGGTGTAAAATACTTTCAGTGGATAAGAATTCATGCAAAGAAGTATTATGTATACAAAAAACCTGGACGGAATAAATATTTTGGTGATTTTTGATTGAAAAGAAGAAAATATAACCTACGTTTTTTTTTAAACAAACATTTAAAAATAAGCCAATAAGCACTCATGACTGTTGATCTTTTATTCATTTCATGCCTTCCATGTACACATTGAGCCCACTTTTCTCCCACTCTTCCTTGCAGATCACTTCAAGTTCTGTGAAATGTGAGGGCTTCGTCTTAATGTGGCAGATTTAAGATCTATGATGTGCAAATCAGGAATTGTAAAGGCCATTCCAAAAGCTTCATCTTATGTTTCGTGACAGCGTTCATTGTGGTGTGATGTTTGCTGTGGAGCTTTGTCTTGCTGCAGAAACAGTTAGTTTCGACTGACTGTATGACTTTTGCAGCCACAATTTGCTTAGTATTTCCAATTTCCTGTTCTACTGGCTGCCACACAACCCCGCAACAGTATGTTCACCCCGAATGCTTAACAGTCCACAAAGTGTTCAATTCATCAAATTCTGACACCTTTGATGATTGTGGCCAAAAAAGCTCAAGTTTAACTTCATCCGACCTTCCATTGTTTCCTTCGGTTTGTTTTTTCCGATTCCTGTGGTTAAAAAAAACAACTCTTATCCAGCTGTTGCTTTGCTGACTTTAGATGACGACTAAGTAATGAGGTCGCACCAAAGGGTTACTAATGTTGATGCTTCCATGCTGACTGTATAGTGGAGCATTGCACCACCACTGCTGTGTCAGCTAAACATTCATACAGCTCCTTTCCTTTGCCTTTCCGCCTGGTAGATATGCAGTTTTATCTGAAAGGTTTCTTTGGTCTTCCAGATCTTGTTACCCTTAACTGCCATTTCTGAATAACATTTCAGTCAGTGGAAATGTCTTGCTGGAAGCGCCGAAATCATTCTCTAGCTGTGTAGGCATCATTAGTTCCATTTTCAGATGCTCCCTCAGTTGCTTAGGGGAGTTCATGAGTGAGTTATTGAGCACAACTATTCAAAAGTCAGAGAATTGATCAAGCTCTGGAATTGTAATCAGCTGATGTGACACGGGACATTCATCTAGTTAATATAATCTTGCAATATTCATTGGTGTTATGTCTTGGTCTCCTACACCATTATTTTTTTGGGTTATCATTTAAAATGCTGTGAGAAACTTGGGAATAGTGGAAGTGGCAGATGAATAGAGGTAACCTCATTTATTCAGTGTAACACTGACAGTTGCTAATGACAATTCTTGCCCTGCCTACAAAGTAGAAGGGTGTCAAACTTTTGCACATTTTAAATAAAAAGTAACAGTGCCTTAACATTTGGAGACGCTGTCTTATTTAATGCAGACGGGGTTGTATTTGTTTAGTTATTATAAATGTCATCCTTTTTCACATGACAAGAAAAACAACTAAATAAATGCCTAAACATTTGCACACAACTGAATGTATAAGGTCAAGGACATAAGGACAAAAAGCATAAAAATAAGAACAAACTGCAGCTTCACAGTGCACATGGGCAATGTAAGGCACTGTACATGGCATGCTTATGCTCTACATATCTTTTTCAGTCTTTTTTTATTGTATATTTGTAATATTTTCTACCTGTTCCCTTGTTGACTTCACCCTTGCTGCTACTGATTTTATCATACATTAATCATTCGAATTACATTACACAGTATGTATAGCTGGTTGGTCAGAGTGAAGTAGAAAAAGGGACAATGTAAAATCAGGAAAAGGGAAGGGAGAAGAGATGAATGCAGAGATGGAGGATATTGTGATTCATGTTTGTCACGCCTTTCTTGTCCATATTACTGACCTAAACAACATGTTACAAAATCAATTTATTGCTGCTGGGAGGGCAATGGCTTGTCACGGCGCAGGGAAACAACCGCACTGAGGGAGACAACCAAAGACTGCCGCAGAGAGCGAGGCCCCCCTGCTGTATTGATAATTAAAATAGAGTCCACAGTGCTTGAAAAAACCGTTACGGTACTGAATGACCGATGACCGCAATCACAGTAAACAAGTTCAGCGCACCAAGTAGAATCAGTGAAGGTTATCGTTGAAGGGTTTGATAAAAAATGATGCAAAGAAAAGTTGACATACTAGTGTAATCTCTGACCAACAATAACACGCCAGGAAAAAATGTTCTTGAATGTTGTGTAACGCTAAATGGTCCAGTTTTCTTGAGCCAAACTCAGATATACTTCGGAGTTGAGGATGAATTGCCGCACTAATTACTGTATATACTCTGCAAAAAAAGAGAGCCCAGAATCATGAGAATGACTTAGAAGTGACCGTTTGTATCGACTCAAGTTCATTCACCAGGCTGAGGTGTAATCGTCAATATAGTAAAAAGAGATAATATGCTTCTATAGTGGCGTTGTGAGGCAGAGTGTGAAATTAATACTTCTCATTTCTCTGGGGTGCAATAAATAAAGTCCTTAGTTCATCAAGGGAGAGGGACCTCCTGCGTGCTTATCATGAAACTCACCCACACAGCTAAAAATGCTGTGAATGTGGGTATGAATTTTCACACTCGAACTGGAAACGTGAAAATTAATCACTTCAATTTGACCGTAGTCAGTCAAATCCAAGCAATAACTTATTTAGCTCTTAAGAATGCTCAAAATGTTATTGATTTAGCAAGTCAATAAAATTGTATTGACTTCACTTAACAAGCAAAAACTGTTTTTCTTGTACGTGTATAGAGAACTCATGCCACTTAAAAGAACCTGGTTTACTCAGAAGAATATGGGCAGTTCTAGACCACTGAGGACTGTGTTTTGGTGCATATGATGGTTAGTTTTTATAGACATCATGTATTTACTTATTTATCTACCTACTGTAGTTGGACAGTTAGTTACTTATCATCCAAGACTGGGGTAATTGTTTTTCTTATAGATGTCACATTTCACAGTCAGCAGCTGTAACTCTGTGTGATTGACATCATTTTCCTTGGCGAAGAGATCCATTTCCCCTCCCAGGATGCCTCCATCACTACCAAGTGGACATAATAGCAGTGATTTAGCGGAAATGTTGCGTTGTCAGGAATAAAGAGGTGGCAGCTGCAACACAATGAGCAGGTAAGTGCATGGGCCAGCTTGTAAAGGAATAAGAAAGATGTTACCAGGTGATAATATATAGTGCGACTCCAGATGTGTTCCTCTGCTATGTAGCGCAAAGGCTTCACTTTAAATACCTAAATAAATATTGCTCCGCTGTTGGCTACAAATGTGGGTCTGGGTCATTTAAATTGGTGGACAACTGAAGGTATTGGCCATCCTGTTGCTGCAGGATTTGTATCAGGGTATGTTTTTCCTATTTCGGCATCATGCATGTGTCTGTCATGGGTGTTGAGCATACTGAATGTGGTCATAGTAAATAGAAAAGGCACCACCAAACGTGTCACACCAGTAGTCTGTGATTTATTTTAATACATTTTTTAGGCAGCTGTGCCCTCTGTATATGCAGTCTGCTTCTCAGACTTTGGGAGGTCTTGCACAGAGATCCCCACATCTTGATTAACAGACATGAAGATGTCACAGGGGGTTTACCAAGGTTATCAGAGGCAGACAACTTATGACAATTTCAGATGGTAAATCACAGTGTAATTTACTGTAATTTCCAAAGAATATTGAACAAAAATTGTAATAAACAAGTTTCCAAACAAATCTGCACGTGTGCATAATAATACATGCAACTGATCAGAACAGTGGAAGCTGAGTCAAGGGGAGCTTGACTAGCAAATATTACCGTAGCTAGCACCTGTCAAATACCAGGATTATGTACAATATTCAAATGTCCAGAAAAAACACTGCCAACTCCCATCTGCTTGACATGCCCCAGCCTTTTGGCAGTGGGACAGGGTCACACCCACAAAACTGACAGAAACAATAGCTGGTGGTCAACCAGCTTCCAGAGACAACAGCCTACTGTGGCCACAAGAGGCCAGTAAATTACACAATTAATGCAAACAGGCGTTCTAAGATCCTTTATGTGACAGAGCACTGAAGTGTGATGGAACGCTTCCACTTTGAAATCGTTCTGACTGATGTCAAATAAGCTTTAACTGGCCATGCACTATTTGCCTTGCTTGTGCTGCTGACATGCCACAGCTAAATAGAGTAGGCTTAAAGCAGGGGAAATGGTTAGCAATATGACACGATTACTGTAGCCTAGTAAGTTTTGATTACTAGTATCATCAACACTGTTTATTGTCAAAGACCCGATGATCACAATGTGAAGCTAATGTTGTTAAGAGGTCTTTTTCTCCTTGCTGCTGCTCAAGAAGAGTATGATACAGGGAGAAAGTAAAATCAGCTCCTGTGTCATTTTCCCTCTATATGTGGTTTATGTGGTTGCCATGGTCACAGGGTGAGTCACAGCGGCAAGTTTAAAAAAAGTTGAAGTGTTGTGATCCGCTGTGACAAAGAGTTCTATGCATTCACAGGAGTGGGAGCTGGCCTCCGTCTACTTGCCGCTGACCCTGGCGGCACAGTAGCTGTCACGATTAAATTGAAAACCATGAAAGCAGCAGCAATCGATCACCGTCCAAAAGCCCCTTTACAGGAGGCAGGCGGCATCAGACAAACAACTCAGAAAATTGGCAACAAGAAGTTGGAGACAGGCAGGCAAGATAATGGAGGTAGTTGCTAAAATTCCCAAACCTTACCAGAAAGGAAAGCATAAGAAAAAAAAACAGAGAATTGCATTTTAATTCTTCTATGCTTTCCAAAGGGACAGTAAGCGATTTTGGAGACAGACTGATTGCTGTTGACATTTCGAATGCAGTGGTCAGGGCTCGAACCCGCAGCCCGGGAGACGGATGCTCTAACCAAAATGGCAAAACTCCTGAGTCGTAGCGCACACCACATTTACTAATTCTACTGATATAAACGTTTTACACTTGCTCAGTCATTCAGCTGCAATCCTTTAATGGTTGTGAAATACTATCTCAAAGTAAAAGTTTTTTGAAAAACTGAAAATTAGTTACAATCACTTTCTGGACAACTGACTTTTGGTTACTGTAAAACCAAAGATTCCCCCTCACCACAGCAACTGTCATCCTCTCTCACTCTTTTAAACTGAATATGAGAGATTGGATGTTCAAGGGGCCGAAATAGGAAACACACATCCTGATACAAATCCTGCAGCAACAGGATAAACCCTGCATGGTTCATATCGAATCAGTGTGAGGGATTGCTGTTTTTGGTCGTGTTTAAATTTGTATTTCTGCCTGACCGAACAAGCGTTGCTCCCTGATACCCCAGTATCATGTTTTAACACATGCTGTTATTAAGGCAGAACCAAAGATGGAGGAGATGAGCTGACCTCTAAGCACAATTTGCTGATTCAGTGACACGCACCATCAATACAAAGCCTGAGTCTAAACCGGATTGATTTGATTGCCATCTGTAATTATTTCACTTATATATATCCTTGGCAGATTAATGTCTTATTTCAACCTTCGGTTTTGTCTTTGATGAAGGAGCTGAGGTTACATGTTTTGTATGTGTATCCGGTGCTTGCTGGATGAGATGGATACTTTATATTCAATATGTGTTTTTAACTGTATGGTCATAAAACACTGGGCATGGCGTGGCCTCTTTGGATACTGTGTAGCAAGACCTGTGAGCTTATCGAGTTGAATATGCACCTCGTTGCTGTTCAGCTCCTTCTCTGAAAAGACGTTTTTATTTTTTCATTTTTTTTAATCTTTACTGTCTCAACAGCGGATGATCCTCAAGAGGAAATCCATGTGAAAATTCATCCTGGAGTGACTTCTAATCTGCTCTTCCCCAGGTTACGTCTACAACCTCCTCTAACAGTCCGCTGTATAATGTCTCAGCAGCATGTGGGTTCCCAGGGGGGCAGTTCATTCCACATGGGCCCATGCCCTGCGAGCTGACTGCAAGCCAACCGGCATCATTCATTTCATCTCCGTCTCGTAGTCGTTACAAAAAAAGCTGCTTCATTGTCCATGAAACAATTTGAGCCTGTGAATTGCAGACTGCCTCTTCCCTCATCAGGAACATGTAGACTATGTTGTCAAAGCAAGGCATCGCCCTGTGCATTGTAAAGTAGATATTCCACAACCAGCTGTGTCAGTGCGAGATTGAAAGCAACAAAATGTCACCAGGTTGTAATTAAGTCATATCACGCAAATGTGCATTACCTTTCCCTGTGGAATGGTCCCTCAAGTCTGCTGAAAACTTCTGTGATTGAATGCTTTGACAGGTTTGATTTGTTTTTAATTTCATATTCACAACTGCATGAGGTCTTTGTGGCAGCTACCAGATACTGTGTTACATCAGCCATTATTTTTAAAAATGATTCCAAGAAAATGTGCGGTCCATGATGAATAGTTTATATATTTCCCCATATCTTATTTTGATCAAATTAACACCAACTAATTTCCTGTCATGATCTCTCTATTATTCAAATTGACATTGGTCTCTTAGACCCCGATCTAATTAAGGCCTAAGAAAATGTAATGAAATTCAGTTTGACAATCTAGCTCTGGTTTCCCAGACCATGTCTAATGATCCATTGGTTTTCCAATAAAAACAAAGGAGGTGGAGGGAGAGAGGGAGCGAGTCGGCCTCATCCCATCAGCAGCTCCAAACTCTCCGTCGCCGACATTCTTCCCTGGGCTATTAGATGAATATTTTTATTTTAATCAGGCAAAACTATTCTACACAGAACCCACTACTTCTTCGCTGTCGAATGCAGACACATTTGATGCACTGCCTTCAGGAAAATCCTCTCCCTCAACATACTATCTGGAAATTAACCACCATACTGTGCCATATTACTATGCAGGCATTACCTGCATAGTAATATGCACTTTCACAATTAAAAGATTCTTCTGTTGTCTGTTTTCACTGTAAATATGATAGATATATATTTTGATACGATAAATATTATTTGTCCAGAAGGTCCAATAGAGTTTCTCTACTTATTTACAGCTTTACTCTATGTCATGTCATTTTTTGCAATTAATACTGTAACATGAGTTAGTTTGTGCATCAGGATTTAATGAATGTTGCCAAGCTGATAATTTGTAAATAGTGATCATTAATTGGCAAATGTCATGTTTTATGTCTTTTTTTCTTTCCATTAATGAGGCAGCCAGTCCTGTCGGTATACTTTAGGTGCCTCATTATGTTTCTTAGTGTCTTTGTAACCTGTACAAATTAAAATAGCATCAAACCAGCTGCAGGAAAATGAATAGTGTCAAAAGAGCTACTAATGGACCACATAGTGGCTATTTTTGGCAATAGATGTATTATTATGCATATCACAATTTCGTTAAAAACACCACATGTATATTACAGGAAAAGGCAAATGCTTTTGGAAGCACCACCCTGCACTGTCCGCTTATTGCTCTCTCCAGTGGAAGGAGATCAACATCAAGACACAAAGAGGCAGTGAAGCTTAAAGAAACTTTAAACAAATGAGTCTTCTCCCAGGTTTCTTGTCCAGTGCAGTCCAAGTAATGCCTGAGTCATAGCCAGCTGATTTCTCTCTCTCTCCCTGACTCCCCTTTTCATCCCTCCTGTTCCCTTGTTCCTGGGAAATGCTCCAGTTAAACGCCAGAGGCCTAAGGGCCATTTGCTTCCTCCAGCCACTCTTGCCTCCCAGGATGCCCCAGATTGAATCCATTCTGGGTGTTCATTGAAATCATCCCAGCTGCCCACTCCCTCTGCCCCCAAAAAAGGCCTCGTCACTCCTCATGCCTCCTGCTCTTGCACCCTTAGGACTGTACTGAAGGGACACTTCATTTGCGAAGAGCTGATGGGTGAGCTGGTCACAGAAAAGCTCAAAATAAGCCCTGGCTTATTTTCTTTGATCAATGATATGCCACACAGACATGGCAAAATCTAGCATTTTTTTTTCTCTTCTTCAAAATTTCCAGATTTCTTTGCACACATCGTTCCTTGCTGGCAGTGCTGAGGTTAAATCATATTGTACATACATAGTGTACTGTATTTACCCGCACACTAAAGCTGCTCCTATAGTGTGCTATCTATGTAAACATGGTTGAACAGGAGTGTGAAGAACTTTCCTTTCCTTGTTAAGTTCTGATAAAATGACAGTGTTATACTTTTTATTTCAGGTGAGGTGTATGACAGAGCAAAGAAACTGTTTTAAAAGCCAGGAATCTGCATGAGCATAAGATGTACTTATTTCTCATAATTAGTGGAGCATACACTGCATAACCACTACTAAATATAACTGCTAATGATTATAAGAACACAAGATGTGTTCTAGCTTACATTTGCAAACACATTTAGAAATATGAGCTTTGACACAGCTTCACCAAAGTCTAGACTCCACTATGTAGCCGATTTTGGCACCAAACCAGCTATTTCCCTTTGGATGACATCCTCCTTAAATTTCATACCAGGCTGAGAGAAGTGGGGCCCAAGTAATTGTTTTCCAAAGAGGCATTAGAACTCAAATTGCCTGAGTGCTTTATTGTAAAGAGACAGAATGGAGGTGATAAAGCCTTGTTACTAAAAAAAACAACCTCTCCCACACAACCTCTAAGTCAAGCTGACTCAGACAGTACTTTGCCTGATCCACTGAGAGCAGAGTGCGTGTCTGTGTGCGTGCGAGTGTGTGTACCTGGGTTGAGGACTTGGAGTCATCCCCTGGGTATAGATACTTGCAACTGAGATAAAAATTTTCAGTGTTGTTTTCGAAGTGTAGCATTGTTTCTGCTACTGTGCAACTTAAGTATGCACATACTTACTGTACACATAAGCACTAACCCTGATGCACAAGCAGTGTGCGTGTGTGTGTGATGATAAATCTGATGATGAATATTTTGTTCATTATTTAAATAGACTAATAGTTAAAAACAGCATCATGTCATGTTTGCTGCTCTGCAACAACTGTGTAATTGTCCGAGAAATAATTGGTGCGGATCAATTTCCAACATTTCTTTCACATTCATCATACTGTAGAATATGACCTTCATGCCCTTTTTCCCTTTTTATAAAGAAAAAATTGAGAAAAATTTAAAGGGTGATCTCTTCTCCCATCAAAAAACTATCAGAAGTGAGGACAACGCTTGCTTGGAGCATGATTTTTCCCCCCCTCTCCTTACCGGGGAGAAACAAAACTGTCATCGACAGCGCTGATCTGCGGCTCAAAATGTGAGCACAGCACATAGGTTGCTGGGGGGGCCTTCTGGGAATGACACCGTGTCAGACCTCCTTTCGATTGGAGTTGTCAGTGAGAATGAGCGATGTAAAACGCTGATGTCAAAAAGCCCTGTGTTTAGCTTGTCCGCGCTGACAGGTTAGGAAATGGAGCGTGCTACCTGACCAGCATAAGAGAATGGCTGGCCTCCGGTGCTGCAGCAGAGCAGTCACATCTACAGGCCGACGATAAACAAGCTTTCATGCTGTCAATCAGCTACAGTCCTCATCCTCATTCTCTCTCTCTCTCTCTCTCTCTTTCTCTCTCTGTGGCCTTCTGGGCTGTCAAATTAACAAAGCAATCCTGTCAAATTCCACAGTAAACTACCTTGACTTAACACTTCAGTTTGTTATACGCCAAATGATCATCAGCACTGGATTACTCGCGGACAGTTTACTTTGTAGTAAACATTTTCCAAATGTGTTATGTAATTGTTTTTCTATTGTGATAAGTTGCACCTTTTAAATTAATCAAAAGGAAGAAAAAAAACTAAATGAATCAGTCCTAGAGAAAGGGGTGAAGTCTGTTTGTTGGTTTGAGTCCAATCAGTTTTGTGTCCCTGGACTGCTCTTGTACAAATTGGAACCACTGAGAAAGGTTTTTTTTTGTGTGTTGTTGTTTGAATCTAGAAGTGCCTTTAACTTCTTTTTAACTACAGTTAAAAATTTAAAATATTCATATAAAAAACATTCATAGGTGTTCCTGCAAACATCACCTTAGGCAAAGTATCTCGAACATTTCTAAATAGCTGAGGATAAACAGAATAATCAACCCAGAGCAAACCTGGTGAATAAATTCTCGGGAAATAAAATTCCAGATAAAATTATCAAATCTAAAAACATTCAAAAAGAAGCAAATATAGACTACAATGAACTGTAAGAAAAACATCAGGTACAACTAAAATACTTTCCACTTTTGGTCGGACTTTCTGACACCATGTTACATTAGCTTCTATGAAAATTCAGTCATCCCTTGTACAACATAGTACAACCGTTTCTACTAATAGGCTTTGGATCAGTAAATCTCTTCAAACTCTGGAGTTTCTTTTCTATCTTTATTCAAGGTCTTTCATTTTGATGACATTATTTCTTCCTCTCACGTTCAGATTTTGAACTGCCGCCCCTCGAAACCCTGCCCTCTCACTCAAATTTCCCCCCGGCCGCATGCAAATGCTCCTGTTGAAAACTGTTCGTCTGCACTCTAATACACTGTTGCTGCACAAATGTCCAGTGCTTCAGTTTGAGTCCTTATCATGGTGCTTCTAATATAAAATAGTAGTAAAATAAAAAAGGTAAAAAGTACCAATGACAAGAAAATCAGGCTCCTTGCTCACTTCCTTATTTAGTTAATTATTATTTTAATGGCTGAACTTTCTCTACATTATTTTCATGTTATTACATTATTTCAAGATGTCCTATGTGTAACTGATGGTATGTGACTGTATGCAGTTATATACACACAAAAACACAGATACACGTCACACACACTTTTCCTGTAGTAATGCATCATTAGCATGGCAATGGTGTGTAACTAACCGTCAGTTACAAGCAGTAATCTCAGTGAACTGCGTCATGCTTTCATTTGAGAGGATTTGGGAGCTTCCGAGTCTGACTCACTGTGAGTTTATTTGTAGCAGAACAGGCGGGGAGATTTTGCAAACCATCAGAGAGGAGAAATGAAAAACGGATCATTTGAGACTATTGCAGCACTGATAGTCAAATTCATCCCAGCAAACTGGAATCCTGATGAGATCAGAGTCAAAAGGGGGAAAGCTAGAACGGAGCCATAATGATATGATGGCCTGGGGAGGGCCCAGCGAATGATTTTCTTTTTATTATTTGTCTTGTCTGCAACTATTCTGTATGGGTTTCTAGGGTGCTTAAAGAGGATATATTAGATGAATCCTCCTCTAATAAATCACTGACCACAACAACTATCGTCGTGTAGTAGATGAGGATGAGGTGGGAATGAAGATCCAGGAGATATCTAGACACAATTATAGACAACTGCAGGGTGGTTCATCTCTTTCAGCACATAACTAGAGAATAGTAATGTAGCATTCTTAAATTCAGTGATATTTGGAAAAAATACGCAGACAATGCTGTTGTACCAAACTCTAAAATACAACTTCTATTTTAAATTAACTCCTCAATGACCTTGTTCCACAACTTAGGAAGAATGCAAATGAATTGGAAACACACCCCATAAATTCCATGGCCCAATGCCTCCTAAATGAGCATAAAACCCATGAATAAATGAATTGGATATTAAAGTAGACAAAGACAAATGATTGTTATTAAGAGCACAAAGTCCTCCATATGTTGTGCTGCGAGAGCGCAAATATCCGGAAAACTGTAGATTCATTAAACGTGGATAGAATGACATCATCCTATAAATGTGAGCGGAGCATCACAGGGTAGCAAAGTGATGTTAAGAGCAAAGTGAGCTGCTTCGTCTTCTCTTGTACATTGGTAATTGTGTTAGTTTGTTAGTTTCTGGCATACAGTATTATAGCATAAAAGCAAATCGGCACGCTTGTATTTATTTGCTCTTGCAGATGACTGACAGAGGAGCACCACTGAAACATTTAAATTAACCATCTAATAACCAAGATGGCTGCCACTCATGTGGAGAGATCTGTTGAATCCACTATGAAAGCAGTCCACAAACTGGACAGTGCATTTTCAACTGCAAGATGTATTGCTCTGCACTAATTTGCACATTTCACCGCTCTGACTGCTTGTAGGTCTGTTTTGTGACTGTTGATAATGCCCCTCTGGAAATCAATATTATATTGAAAGGTTCCAGACCCATTCACAAATGCAAATGTATCTGATGATACCAGGCTAGGGATGTCTTTCTTGCTTTTCACATCTGAAGATCCAGATGTGTAAAAAACATTTTGCATAACTTCAAAATACTGTAGCTCAAATCTTCAGCAAAGAGATGTATTATCTGGATCCTACACTTAATGTGGTCTATCTGTGAATGTGACCCTTCAATACAATTACTCTTTGAGCAACAATAAGCTGACATGTTTCCCTCGCTGAAATCCATATGTTTCCAACTGGCTGCTTCTCCCATCTTTGCCATTGTTGCTGCACATCCACAAGAGTATTGGTCTCCTGGTAAAATATGATTGTGAGACTATATCCATTTATATTTCTTGACAGGGCCTACTGTAATATCTCCCAAATCAAATAAATGTCGTCATCCATCACACAAGCCAGTATGGTCTGATTTGAGAGGTAGAGGAAAACTCAATTCACTTTGGCTTAACATCCATCTATCAACATTGAACTTTTTAATTGAACTTTAAGGGTTTAAATTTTTGGTCTACATGCTGCGCTGTTGTATATTATTCTTTTCTCGAAAGTTTCCATTTCTTTGCAGGCCAAGGTCAATAGGACACATTTGTCAGAACACACAGGAAATGAAATCCAGTGATACTTTCATTGGCTTCAAAGACTGATTCGCCAAGTGAGTGTGGGTATATGCTGTTATTATAGTGACTGTATGAAAATTAGGAGGGAAGGGTGAATGCTACTTTTTTGTTTAACAGTGGACTTAACTTTGAAGTATATTGTCCTGAATAACTGTAAAATCAAACGCAATAAATTGTTATGAAAACACAAGTCTGTCTCACACTGCTCAGGAGATGCCCTTGGATGAGAATCTGAAGGTCTTAAGCTAACATGGCATCAACATGAAATACTTTTTTTAACTACTGTACACAACAGAAATCTTGGATATTAATGATTTAATGGCTGATAACTTTGCACATCTGATTTCTGTCTTTATGATAACTATTCTGTTTAAATTGTCGCGGTCATCTGGAGACAGTAGAATATATTTTTGTAATATATCTGCAACCATTTCTGGTTCCATTGTTGTTACTCACAATAACCACAGTTTACTGATTAGACTGGTCTTTTTCAACTGGTCCATGAAAACCACTGGGAGTGCGGGAGAATGAGATATCCAGTGGAGGTGGACACACAAAGATCACACTTGGAACCATGTTAACATTACGTTTATATCAACATTTCATTCACTGTAATTATTTTATATAATCAAAAAGAAAAATACTAAAATCAAAATATACATATATATTCAATCTACCCCAACCTGTAGCTTGACATTTGTAGAAGCTTTTGGTGTGTTGTCCCATTCTTTAAATTATGGTGAGTCAGCGTGTTGGACAACAGTGTCTGCAAGTGGTATTAGCTGTGGTGAGAATAGTAAGAAACAGAAACTAAAAAATAATCACTAATCATGTTTCTGCAAAAAATATTTTTCAGCAATGTTACTATGTGTATAATTTATATGGTTATAAAAGTACTTGTTTCAGGTTTTCATAATGTTTGGGTTCGAAAATCAGAGCATATTATTCTCATATTGGACAATCTAGGTGAAACACACTGTGGAAAAAAGTACTGTGTATGGTGTGAGAAAGCCGAACTTAATTTAAAGAGATATTGAACGGGGGAAATCATAAAAGGCTTTTCACACTGTGAAGAGCACAGGAAAGCAGATCAGAAACGGCAGTCCCTTGGGACACACTGTCATTCTCAGCTGAGGTCACACAGCCTGTTTGTGTTCACCTCTGCACTGCTCCCATTTTGAATTCAGTCCCTCTCGGAAAACTACTACATTTCACTATTAGGTTTATTTGTTTGTTTGTTTGTTGTGTGCATTTAAAAAAATCACTGAATATTTTACTGAAGCCACTTATAGCTTCATGCACAGAAATGTATTTTATGGGTCAGTTTGGTAATGAGGTTATCAAATTACCTACAGTAGGAGCACTAGAGTAATTTCAGTTGTACAAAGCAGGATTTATGACGATCACTGAGAGGTTCGCTGTGGTTGTCCACACAGGCCATGTGTCATCTATGATTATATCAGATACCAAAGACATGCTCAACTGTGTTATTGCTCTTGGAAACAGCAGAGCAAGGGAGAAAAGACAGGGTGCCTTTCAGAGCGAGGAGATATTCCTACCACTTGAATATATCTTCATCTCTATTCACATTGCTTTAAACCGAGCATTTTAAAGATTTCTAAAAGAGACTTTACATAATTGAAACAACGACCTGCTAAGATCACTAGGTTTGAGATGAGGGAGGTTTGCTGTTGTATTAACAAGAAAAACTACACAAAGACTGGAGAGATAACAAGCAAAACTATTAACAAAACAGATGATTTTATCCTTTTTTTTTTCCTTCCACTGATATTTTCTTGTCTCTGTACTACCAGCACCACTGACATCTGAAGTTTATTCACTGGGGCTGTAAAACACACAAGAAAACCAAAGAAGTGGGGGCCCATCGACCAATAATCTTGGAAAAGGCTGGTTGCACAAAATGACAAGCTTGTCTTTTCACTTTGTGTGGTCTTTGTGCAGCTGAGCCTGTGACTTTCCCTTTAGCCATATACGATGACACCAAGATCAAAACAATGTTCTACAGAGATCTGCTACTGAATTGCACTCCACTGTACTCTATCACATTTGAGTTTACCGGGGTTGTTTAATTGTGAATTTACTGTATTAGAATTCATATACAACTGCATTTTTAATGCATTCACTGACATTCAAATAAATTAGTTGACATATTTTGCTCATATCTGACTACTTCTCATGACTGTCTCACCGGTCTTCAGTGATTCTAACGTGATTATTGCCACCTCATTGGTCGTATGAGTATCCAGGGGAACCACTAGCTCAGTGACGCACTGACCCTTCCAGTCAGTGCAAGGATGTATTTCCGATTAAATATACTAGCACTGTGGGGAATCACTGAATAATATTGCTGGTGTTTTTAATGCAGATTTGTGAAATGACAACAAAGTGCATGCATGAATAAATACAGAGGGCCCTGGGAAATGTTGATGCTGTGAGTATTTGTGTTGTCCAACACTTAAATTGTACACACCTGTGCATATATTTTGTATTTATTTATTTCCTTTGCTATGAGGCATGCCCTAACATGCAAAAAACAGCATGAGAAATGATCACAAACATTGGATCACACTCATTGACTCTGAGATATCCGAGATTTTTTCCCCCCGACAATAATCAGACACGGACTGTAGGGCAGGTGAAAAAGCCAAGGTCGCCCTGTAACACATAAGTGAATGTAAGCCTAGGACCGAGACAGTTTTAGATGGCTTAGTCCATTTTAACTCTGCACTCACTTTGGGCACTGCAGGGTCCAGTGGGTTTACAAAAATTCCACAGTATGCATCCTTATGGTGAGTTCATGTTAGACTCTTCACCTACCGTGAACGAACCAATGAAGCAGAAAGAGCAGCAAAAATAGCACTCCTAAAAATAACGTGACTGAAAGGACTCAGGCACAGCATTAGACATGCTGTGCCTGAAAAACTCAGATGTTCAACGTACTCGAGGAAAATTGTGGATGGAAAATGAATTAAATAAATATTGGAGGGACGCGGATCAAAAGTGGATCTGAGATCACAGAGGTTTGAGCAGAAACGAATGGACGAACGAATTTACAAACATACACAGAATTGAGGAAACGCGACAAAAGATAGTGACACTTAGTTTTTGCTTTGTGGTGATATTAGATTGGGTCTGCCTTTGTCTTGTATTAAATATGATTATGAAGCGACAAAATCACCTCCATTAGTTCCTGTATTTTTGAAAGTGGCAGTGTCACTGTGATTACTTTTGGAGATTGAAATCGTTGCAGTAGCCACCCAGCCACCCAATATGACTCTCTGTGAAGGACGTTTCCCTGACCAGTGTGCAGCCTTAAATTGCTGCATTTCACTGCTACAGGGTGGATGCTGCAATCAGTGTAATGCTGTTCCTTCTGCTGTCATGGGCTCAGTCAGAGAAGGTAATAGCGCGTAAAGGTTCTGGGTATATGAACAAGCACACAGCCCTCTGATTACAGCAGCACTCACTCTATTCAAGCTTTTGTGACACCTGGAGACACAATTAGTCTTCACTAGCAAAGAGGCCTCTTGTGTCTGTCTTTTACCTGCTCCCAATCCTGTCGTCTAATTCAATTTACAAAGAGGAAATATGATTGCTGTGTGGATTTAGAACAAAACTGATCACACTGCTCACCAAAACAATCCTGGGCCACAGGAGTGGAGGTGCTTGCAGATGACTCACAAATGCACGCACGCACAGACTTTTTATCAGAACCTTGCGAGGAACAAAGCAATTAAAAACTAATGTTATTAAAATTGTCATCACTTCATTTAGCAAATGGAAATTGATACCGTCTGAGAAAGCTAATTGGCTTCTTACATGGTGGTGCAGTGTTCAGTATTGTCGCCTTACAGAAAGAAGGTTCTGGGTTCGGACCCGACGGCTGGCTGTCTCGTTCATGTGTGGACTTTCTCACGTTCTCCGTGTCTGCAAGGATTTTGTCTTGGTACTTGGGCTTTCACATTGGAATGTGACAGTGAATGGTTGATTCTCTATCTCTATGTAGGCCCTGTGATACACTGGCAAACCACCTAGTTTCTCTTCAAGAATTATTGTCTGCTGGCCAAATCTGAGTGCTGATCAACTGGATTAATTGACCAAACAGTTTCGACATGGAAGCGACTGAAAGAAGCTATTCTGTCTTCAAGTGGATAAGCACTTAATGTCCTCTCCCTGAGGGGAAATGTAGGATTGGGTGTTTGAGTCCTGCATTGTGATTTTAAAGATTTGGATGATGCTCACAGAGCATAGCGGTCATGGTCTTTCTATTCTCATTCAAACACATGCATTCAATACAATAGACACATTATTCATATTCGATATTATAATTATTGTAGATTAGTCCCGTCCTAAAATGTTACAGTTCTATCCAAGAAAGGGGGGCCAGTTTGGCAGTGGTCTACATTCTGCACCAAATATGCAGAAAGAAAAAGGCAAAAATGAAAATGATAGGATAAATCATAGTTAATAGAAATGGTTAAAAAAAGAAAATGAACAAATGCAAATTTGAATGCAAAGATTGTCATTTTTCTACAGTTTTAATTTTGAAACGCTATTGCTGTTCCAACATCGCACTGGATTAAATGAATAGCAAGCATCCTTGGGAAGTGGCAAGGTTACTTTAAATAAAAATAAATAGTTTTTTTGTATAGATTATCCTGAGGTAACAAAAAGTGCGACTTCAGAGACCAGTTTCAAGTTCAAATAATTATTTCATCTATTCTTCTTTTTTCGGAAAATAAAATAAGTTTTGTTTGATTTTTGTTTTATTGAATAAATGTGGGTTGTGATGGTTTGCATTGGTATCAGAACTGGATCTTATTGACTAGTTTTACCATTTCTGCTTATCAAACACTCAAGACACTGAAGATCACTCTCTTCCAAAAATTTTAACTTTTTCACATTATGAAAAACATTTCAAGGCCAAATTCAGAATTGTATGTTTGTACGTGGTAGACAGAGACTTTTGGCAAAAAGCACTCTAATTTTCTAAACTTATTCAAGTTAAAAACATTTTAAAGGCAGCATTCAGTTCAAATTGACAGAGCATTGACTGTGATAATGCAAACATCACCAGACAATTTTTGATCTAAGACAAGAACGAATAAATGTTTTGCATAGTTTAGTCCAACTTCCAACTGTTCCAGACGGAGCTTATATCCATGCACAGAGTTGTCAACAGCATGCAGACAAGAGATTTGCTTTTGAGGTATCAGAAAAACTGCATTACCTATAAATTATTAGCCTGTTTATTAAACAATGTTTACACATATCAGATGCACTGCCAACTTTCCTCTGGGTTGGTACATAATAGTTTTGATTCTTTTGTTAAAGTCAAATAATTAAAAGTGTTGGCAGCAACAAGTTAAAGTTTTGTTGTATCCAGACTATTAGCATAGAGAAAAGCTAATTAGTGTCTACTATTTGACATTAAAAGGCAACATTATGGCAAAATGCTCTGGTGTTTTACACAAAAGATCTAACACCCTATTCTAATTATGGTCAATTATGTAGAGTTAATAAACCATTATGCATAGCCTAAAGGAAATGGAGGTTTGGAGTGTTATCAGTGTTTTAGGGTAATTAGTCAGCTTTTGAGCACTCGGATTTGAAAACCATCTCAGTCTTGAGTGTGTGAAGGGTTCCAAGGTCACATCCCTTCACATGAAATGTCCTTCTTCATCAGTATTGTTTTTGGCTTTGTTCCAGCATGACACTCTTTAGTTTTCCATGTAGTATGTTTTCAGAAATGACAGTGAAACGCTGGGGAAATCCATGTTGAATCTGAGATCACACGTCCTATTCCCTTCACAGTCAGAACGGGCCCGCTCCACCCGCTTTGACACTAAGCCAAGGTCACCAACAACAACTACAACAGCAACAGATTTTCTGGTATGTCAAGCGAGATTAAGGAGATTGCAAGAGGCAATTACTGCAGAGTTGTGAAGCTCTATGCACACAATAAGCCGACATAACCTGATCAGGATTATGATTCCCTAATTTCCATAAATCTGCCATCACCACAGCAGGAGGCACGAATGACTGATCGTCATCGCAAAGAATTTGCGATTATAAAACCTGTCAGGTCAAAGTGCCAATCAAAATGCAGTAACACTGTGGTTTCTCATTTCTCGAACTTCAGAGCAGATGACATGGCATGACAAGATTCCCCCCCTTCATACAGAAGTTTCTAGCAGTAGGTCCCTTGTGATTTCTCTCCAAGGAATGCTGTAGTCCTTAAGTAGAACACAGATGCCTTTCCACAAATGTCTTGTTAAACAATGGGGCTTGATAAGAACCTGATCAATCATAATCAGGTGGGCTTGTCATTGTCACACTGACAAGTGGCATTAACCTTGCATTGTAGAGGTGAAGGTGGTGACAGTGCTACGTATGCAGCAGGAGCAGAGGCTTTGCTATTTCCGCCCTTCAGAAGTACATGACAGGAGACTTTCGCAAATAATGAATCACTCCCAAAGATGGATGGAACACACTGCTGCACAATGTTTCCATGCAAGTACACACTTAAAGGTGAACCATGGTCAAACAATCCCCCTTTTCCCACATACCAGTTGCATACAGCAATCAATTACAATATTAGGTCATCCATTTTGCCACAGCTTTCCTGCTTGAAAAGGTTAGCTCAAAAGATAAATGTGGTACAGTTGTAATGAGGTGGCCAAAGTGTGACCTGGGTATGGTAATGTATGTTATCCATTTCTTTGCCAAACCAAGTGTTGAAAACCAGCTATTTGTCAACAGCAGAGCAATGCATGGGTAGAGGGGGAATAAAAGATTGCATGTATCACTAGGAGACAGCTACTCCAGCGGAATAATTAACTGTGCCGTTTTTGCTCTACGAACAAATACTGTTCCCTGGTGCCAAAAACATGAGAATCTTTTAAATCCAGTTCTGAATCTATCTTGTTGATTTTTTTTTCTCTTTGAGCTCAACCCAGATTAGTGACAAGCAAGTGAAATGTATGGTGCTTAGTTCTTGGCTTTTTTAGCAAACAGGTCATCCGTTGCACGGTGCTAACGATTTTTTGATATTTACATTAATTGGTTAAAAACAGTGGTCTACGTTGAGTCTCTAAAACCCAGCAGATAATGTGATTCTAGACATTTATGGAACAAAGGACAAAACTTGGTCTGCTTTGTTTTCATGGCTCAGTTGGATATTGTGATATGTACCACTAACTTATTCCAGTAGTTGTATGGTGGTGTTTTTGTACCTCTTTACAACAGCATATGTATAATAGACATAGAAAATTCTTTGTAATGGTTGTAATGTGCATTGCACTCTTGAATTTAGACTTTTTTTTCCAGGCATGTCATATTCAGTAATACATTTTAAATGATGACAGAGTGGGGGAGAAGGTCAAACCATATTTACTGACAGGGCAGCGCTCTGCCCACACACTGGAAAATAATGTTACACATATCTGTTCATCAGACAAGTAGTGAGCTGTTATTGCATGGCACTTGCATTTTTCACTCCACCGGCAGCATTAAAGATGGAGTTGTGACACGGAAAAAGACTTATGGATGTAGATCAGACTAATAAATACTGTCTAGCAACAGAAAGAGATGGATGCATTAATTTAATTCACTTACGGTACATAATGCAAGAGGGGTTGTGCCAAAAGTTGCATCATCCTACAGCTTCTGAGACAGTGGTTATGCAACAAACTGTTTAATGTGGGGCCAAGATGTTGGATATTGCTCTGGAACTGGATGGAGCTCAAGCGGGGTTTCAGAGAAGAGTAAACAGTACATGAAAATAAATCTTTAAAATTTTAATTTCTACTAAGATCTATCCATTGACAAGCAAATCTCAAAACATAAAATAATAATGTGACAAGAAATACTCAAGTATTTCCTTTGATAACCCTAAAATATTAACACATGGAAGAGCAAACCCCAACTCCCACAAATGTGATCCTATAAAAATCCAAGACATGATTGCCGACTGGCTCAGCCTTTATGTCAGACAAAATATTTAGGCTACATATGAAAATTCTCAATTCATTCTGAGTATGTAACATAAAAGGCTATATATAAATCTGTGGTAATAATAATAAAAGTGTGTATTTGTTGCACTTAATATCTAAGTGAAGTAGTAAAATGAGGATGCTTTCAAAAATATGTAAACTTAAGTATATTCATTGTTTATTTCATATAAAGTGCAGTGTGATTTTATGTGATCTGATTGTGCTGTGTAGTGGATTACAATCTATGTACAAACTATCTAAAGTAGGCAACTCTTTTGCACTGGAAAATAACAAATAAAAGTATCTGTTCTACTGAGTGTGAATAAAATCCAGGTTGATGTCAGATACAGTCAGTTGTGCATTATGCAAGACAGTCATACTGTAGGACAGACGCCCATGGCAAGGCATCTAAGAGCAAACACTGAAGCAAATAAAATGTGCACACAGTTATTTTCCACTGCCCTTCAGGGCTCAATTAACCACATCACTGTGATATAAAAGCCACGTTGTTTGCCTTGGGACTGTTTCAAAATGAAAAAAAAGAAATAGTAAAAGAAACAGAAACAACACTTACACTCAATGATTTTAAGATATAACATTCACACGTGATATGCTGCATTCATTTCAACAAAAAAAAAATTCAAACACATTCTACACATGTGGACTACAAAACAAGATGGTGACCACCCAAAGGCAGGAAGAAGGCTTTACTGTTTTGATTTGTATTTGACCAAACAAGAAATATAATATTTTCAGCTGAACAGCTGAAACGGCATACTATCAAGGTTTCATATAGAACATACAATAGGTTACTAGTTTGTCCAACAAGTCCTCCAACACATACAATGAACTATGATTCGTAAAATAGTGCCTATACAGGTGACAGGATATGAAGCCACAAATCATTTTTCCTGCCTCATAGCATTCGCTTGTAAAGGTAAGGGTGATGGTTGAGTTATGGTTAGGGTGACATGGCAGAGAATTGGCACTATTACTTTACAGAATATAAGCAAATCCACTGAAATTCACAAACGTGATGGACTTAACAGGTCCACCAATCCAGCAGCCATGTACATAACTACCGCTAGAGGACTGCTGTCTTTCAAAAAAAACACATTTGTCGTAATACGCTGCTTCGAAAATGACCTATCTGGTTGTATTTTGGTGGAGGACAGTCTCAGTGTGTCAGATAAAAGTAGGTAAACTGTGTATTGTAAAACCACAAGATTCTTTAAGTTCTGTACAAGAGATTTTTTATAAAAGTATTAAGTACTAATACTGACTGTTTGGTTGAAACTATCTAGGTGTTTTTACAAGCAGCTAAATCTCAGCAAGTCTCTGATTTCTTTCTTTTTCAGCACAAAGTCAGCACAAAAAAAAACAGCATCCGTTTCACTTACTCTACATGTAGTATCACCTGGAACGAGGTAGTTATTTCTACCTTTGTTAGGTTGAGTTCCCCAGTCATTAGCCCCTCCACCAAGTTTCAATTGCCTTGTCAGCAAGCTTTTCCCAATTACTTTCACTGCAGAGGCCCAAGCTATGCACTCTGATTCAGCAATGAATGCTCTGCATCAGTGCTATGGACAGTGACCCACAATCTACCCCTGCTGCCACCCCAAACCCTCCTTCCGGTTCTGTCTAGAGGGGACGACAGAAACACTTGGACCAGGACCAGAACAACAGCAAATGGTTTCCAGGAATAGGAGGTGCTCACCATTAGGCATAATTCCCTCAAAAAGGTACCAAGTGTTTCATGTGACAGATGTTTTATGGCTGCCTTAAGAGAAAAAGAAAATGAGTTGCATCTCAGAGTTTTATCATCAGCCTTATTGTTTCATTTTGGCCAACAGATTCCATTTAAAATGTGCATTGTTCTGCAGAGTTAAGTGCTAAAATGCTATAATTTTGGCAAAGTAGACTTGATTGTTGAAGAGGAAAATACCTCACATCACATCAGCTGCTGTGGAAAAGTGAGGGAAGTACAGGGGGGAGGGGGGTATTTTCAGTAATGCCTTTGTGCAGTCATCATACTTCAAACGCATCGACCCCAAGAGTGACTCAGTCAATTATTTAAACCCGGATGCAAATCCATCATAATTTGAAAAGGCATTAGCCGGTGACAATTGTGATGATTGTGGAAATAGCCATTGTCTTTGTGCAGCTATTTAAAACGGTAATAGAAAATTGTGTTTCCAGCCTCATCACACTCTGCTGAATTTGCAATGACTTCGTACATGCTCCTTTTTGTTCTGCTTACTAAACAGAAGAGGTATTTAAAAATGCACATTGTTTCACATTATGTTGTTCTCAATACAGTTTCTGGTAGTTTGTTTTTATTTTTGAATATCAAATCAGAGCAGAGCACTGTATACACTACACATGTGCATCTCCTCTGGGAAATATGTTTCAATGTTTTATTCAAACGCTCCATGTTCTCAGACAGACCGGACATAATACTTAAGAGGAGGGTTCATGGTAGGCCTGGGTGTATGCTCTGATCCTTTAATGGCAAACAGATATTTCATACTCAACAATTTTTTTGTGTAATTTCTTTAATGTTCCATTAATAGATGATGTACCGTGGATGAGGAATTTAAATTAAAAAGCATTGTGAACAAAGTCAGGTTTTATTTTGGGACAGAAGTGTAGTGTATTATGTAATGACACTCGTTGGAATCCAACTATCAGTGATGTTTTCACCCGTTTTAAGTTCATATTTGTTTTGGGTGGCGTTAACCTTTGGATTTAGTAGGCTGTTTAGTTGCTTCCAAATGATTTTGTCATACCTTTGGCCTCTGATAGAGCTGGAATGTAATAATTTGATTTGGACATTCTGAGTTCTTTAACGACTTGGTTACGCAAACCTTTAAATAGTTTCAAATCAATGTCCCTTCAAGTCTTGATAAAGGTTTTCAGGGCATGGTCTCTCCTTTTCATTAATTTTCTAATATTATCATTCATCCATGGTAGCTGAAATTTTCTCTGGGATTTTTTTTCACTTTCAATGTATTTATCAACAATACACCCAATAGTGGACATAAGCTTATTACAGCAGTCGTTTACTTGGTCATATTGTTGGAGCTCATCCCAGTTAACACCCTTTTACTCGTTCTCGAATTCAGTCAGTTTTTTAAGAGGGATTTCAAGTTTAAATGAATTCTGATTTTGATTTATGAACCTAGTCAGTCTTTTCTTTGTCAGATTTCTTGCAATTAAAATCATGTTATGGTCAGATAGACCAATGACTAAATTATATGTTTTTATGATTCTGTCAGGTTTGATCCTGAATATTAAATCTATCAGTGTTTGAATATTCTTGGTGATACGTGTAGGGGCTTCAATCATTTGAATGAAGTCATGTTTGGATATGAGATTTTTCAGTTTTTTCATGCAATGTTTGTCTAACCAATTTGTATTAAAATCTCCGAAGACAAGCACCTCGCTGTTGTGCTTAAAGTTCTTAAACAGCGCATCCAGGTTTTTGCATAGCGTTGCAGTGCACGCCGAGGGAGGATTATATACCACTAAAATATAAAATTGCATGTTTTGCGACAATATTACATTAATACATAGACATTCAGTAGATATATCAGCAGTTGGATACATTTCCTTTGCATTAAATGAGTCCTTAATGTATATCAGTACACCCCCACCCCTGCCCACAGTTCGGTCCCTTCAAAAAACATGTATATCCCGGAACATCAATTATGCTGGTTGGAATTTTATCATGTAGCAAAGTTTCACTAATACAGAGAAAATCGATATTGGACTCAGACAACAATATCCTGATCTCTTCTCAATTGGGAAATAAGCTTCGGATGTGTAAATGACCTCCCAAAATACCTTTAGGTTTTGCTGTAGGATCCCAAACCACTTCGGCATGATTAACAGTTTAAAAGAATAGAGTCTGTCTCTGTTTGGTCAGTGCTTGTGTTTGGAGTGGTCTTACTTTGGCGAGGACAGCAGTTCTTCGCCAGCCAGCACTTTCAGCTGAGCGGTCCAGGGTACTGGTTAGGCCTAGTTAGTTGTCCATCGCTGTCCCGCCCTCCGTCAACCTTTGAACCACGCAGGCTGGCCTCTCTGCCCGCTCCGTCGTCCTCCCAACGTCGCACGTTCAGATCCCCGTGCCAGGCCCCGTCCTCGCTGGTTGATAGAGTCCGGAAACATGTGGGTATTCCGGGTGACGTGGAGCCGATCGGTCCGGTGGTATCCAGGGCAGGAAACTCCACTCGCTGGCGAGGAAGATGGCCCGTCGCGCCGTCAACAGGTGTATCCACAAGGCCAGGATTTGAGCTGCACATCTCCCGCGAGCAAGACCAGTAGGAAAAGGTATGATACCGCATGAGATTTGTTTGCTTTAATGCGGTTGGAGTGACATGTTGTCGTGCGTAGAGTGCTCCTTGGACCGAAGACTAAAAATGAGCGGTAAATGGTGAGTTGCCCATATCCGAAGTTATACAGATGAAGTTTGTTGGGGACAGAGCCTAGTGTTTGAACATTTCTTACAGACTTTGGTCGGGTTCTGGGCATTAAGGATCCAACTATAGAGGCAAAAAATACCGCTGTAGCGCCGATGAACAGCAAGTAGAGACTCAGGTGGCATTGTTTGTTTGTGTGCTGTCTCTGGCGCTAGAGTTGTCTCTGTTCAAGACGCACACATATGCTTTGCTTCTTGCCAAATAGCAGCGATGACTGCCTCAGTGTTGAAAGATTGATCGACCGATATTTGAGATTCGTGGAGAAATGAGCCAATCCGATAAAAAATGCAACAAGCGCAGCAAGCACGGAGCCCCACCAACCGTGTACGCGCGCCGTCGGTGATTTGCAGCATCCTACAGCATATGGTGGCGAGAGCCTACCTCACTATAAAAGAATGGTGACCTAGGCCATTTGTGCCTTCCTGGAATAACACTAAATATCCGAAAAATGTTCTTATGTAAAAAAATCTCTTTATTTTATGAATAGAAATTCTTGGTGGCGTTGCCTGTCCTTCCCATAGTAGTTAGTTATTGAACTAATTGACTTTGCTCTGCTAACTGCATTAGATTTTAAAGGTCCTGCAACTAAGAAGATCCATCGCTCAGAGTGGGTCTAATGTTCTCTGTTCTCATAACAAGCATTATAAATATCTACATTTTTAGAAGCATGCTGGATTTATTTTTAAACGAAACAAAAACAGTTGAGTGGATTTTAAAGTAGCATGGAAATCTCAATGATTGAGTTCTTAAAATGATGGTACAGTTCTATACTGTTGAAAAATATATATAAGAATATATAATAGTAGGATAACTTGCAGTGTACATGTTTCCCTTTCCCAAATTTCTTGTTGTGTCAGCGAGTTCATGGATACAAGAACCTAATACAAAAAATATTTTAGTCACTTATGTTTCTGATGTTTCAAACTAGCTCCACCAGACTAAAGAAAACTGGGAAATTGCACATTTACTAAAGCTATTTTTGCAACTTTATTTAACAAGTCGCTGCAATTTAAGCCTCTGGGAAACTTGAATTGGGGGAAATATTATTAAGCTTGGCGGATAACTAAATACAGAATTGAGTCTGGCATCAATAATTTATTCATGCCCCTATTCCTGGCACACGCATCACATGAGATATTGTGGAAAAACACAGTGTATGTACTGAGAGGATGGTGACAAGCACGATGAGTGTGCTTCAAATAGAGTGTATTCTCATAGGAATGGAGCTTGGGGCCATAGCATCCATCAGACCATAGATGAATTACCCTGGCAGATACTCTTCAAAGCATGTACCTTGTAAACAGACCAAAACTTAACCGAATATTGCCTTGTGTGTGGGAAAACATGGGATTTGTAATAGTTTGATTCCTTATGGATAAAATGAATCAGGGTATGGAATCCAATTTTTGTCTTTATTTCCAAATTTATGTGCATGTGTGTGTGTATATATGCTTCAATACACTTGCTGATTTGATAAAAAAGGCTGTTTGAAAACACTGTTCTGTTAGTCCAAACACTGATTTGATTGGGGTAATGTGCCAATCTTTGCTTCACCTGGGTGGTCAAATTAACTTGTCACTCTCCTGCTGGCCTGGCGAAAACAGCACTTGCTAACTGGGAGGGACATTGTGAAGCAGATCCGAGAGCATTTCCTCCCAGCCAGGCGCACCTAAAGAAATGTAGGTTGTGGACCATCAGGTTGCATTGATGCATGTAGGAGCCTCCACTGACAGAAAGTCCCTTTGGCTCTGGCCCTCAGTTCCTTTGTGATGCAGCGCTGAGGGTGAGTGTGCGTGCGTGCATGTGTGTGTGAGCAAGCACGGAGAAAGGAGTGGTGGGTTTTGCTATTTATGGAATATTACACATAAAAAATGCAAGCCTTAACTGGAGCACGAGAAAACATATACCCGCTGCAATTGTGGCTCCAGTAAGAGAACCGTCTTAAATTCTTTATTAAGATAAAATCCTTATCTTGTGTGATGCAACCAAGAGTACACTCCTCCAGACTAACTGCATAGTAAAGCAAGTCAGGCAAGTCATACATCTGCAGCATCTGCACCATACATAGACAAAATATTACTGAATATGCTTGGCTTTTATAACGATCCAATAAAAAATTTAAGAAAAAAATTGTTAGGATACATTGATATTAAAATATAGTTCAGCTCAGATTTAAATTCATGTTTGAAATGTTGGACAATTCAGTTTAGTTTTTCATCATCAGCGTGCTACAAAACATAAGGCTGTTCACAACACCAATTTGATGTTTTGTCACTCAAAATTCAACGAAGGTGAGCTTTGACATGCAAAAATGTTGACCAATAGCAGGCCATCTTCACTGTGATGAACTTTGAAGGGCCATAGAGGTGGAAAGTGCAAAATGGCAGCCCAGCCAGGCTGGCATCACAGTTAGCACTTAGTTCACCAGCTACCGTAGTTCTCAGTAGTCACCAAAGTTTTCTGTGTGGGTGAGCAAATGTCACAAATGTCAATCTTTGGTGATAATATGTGTTCTTACCTGCTTATGGGTGATAATGTCACTGTGAGCGGTGTCTCCTTTGGGGTCCAAACCATACCATGCCTCCTTCTGAAAATTTTTTTTGATAATTTTACATTATTGGTATGTCACAGTACTTTTGCATCTTTGGTCACTTAAGTTTTTTGCTTAAAATTCCAAGATACATTGCACATAGTGGAAGTAAATGTGTTTATGGATAATTTAAAACATTTATGTGTACTGAGAACTATAAGAAAGAGTTTGGTGGGACAAACTACAAAGTCAGTGTTAAATGTCTTCACAATTTTGACAGCTGTATCAATTTATTTACATTGTTTTGAAGGAGGAAATAGGATAAGGGCAAAGCCTATACAAAAGTCATTGTAATTAAAATAAAAACATGTTCGGAATTCAAAATATATAGAATGGCAACTGAGCTCCATTAGAACAGTTATACAGAATATTTGTTTTTAGTTTGTTTTGTTTAACAAAAGTCAAAAGCACATTTTCAGAGAGTCATTTTCAATGTCCTGTTTTGGGCTGGTAACAAAACATATCCAGATATTTGATTAATTGTTGTAAAATCTTTTCTAGTTCGTTATTCTTCCTTTTCTAATGGGTTGAGTGAGATATTATTTTAGTATATAGTATTGTTTTATCTCTTTACCAGAGCGGTGCAGGTGAGCTTCCTGGAGAATCATTCAGCTCCACGTGAATGTAAAGTAATGAAAAAAATGAAAGCTTCCTTTTGTTTGGATATTTTGTGTGCCAAACATCAAAGAACAAAGTCATTTATATGATATTTTATATCTGGACTGAGAGCCGATGGCTGCTGGTGTTATTTGATTTGTCCTAGCTGGGGGTTAATGAGGACATTTAAGTCCCTATTCATCATTATTGCGGAATTGAAGAGATCAGATGGGATTGTGGGGGGGGAAACGGTGTTTGAGCCGTATACATTTGCAGTGGTTGGCTTGCAGATTCTTTGATTTTGCTGATAGTGACATTAAGAATAATAGGTTTTGCCCTGTAGCTCTGCAAACAGATTAAAGGCGCAACAACAAGGGTAAATGAAAACAGAGCACACCCTTCATTTGCTTAAAACAATAGAAACATTAATCAATGTTCTTAATATGTGCATATGTTGTTTTAATGTGTAAATTATTGCCCTTTGGAGGAAAATGACAGCTCACTTGAATGTTAATGATCACGAAGAAGTGCTGATCATGTGAGCCACTGGGACATTTATGTCATTCAGGCACAACAAATATATCATCCGACAAATCCAGTGATACGAGTGGAATTTCTTAATTTCTCTCTGGATCAATCAAGTATCTATCCATCTATCTATGATGTTAACATGTATACATGCTTTACCTTAAACAATATATAACCCTCTTCTGTCATGGTTGTCGTCAACTTTTGTAATGCCTGACCTCTTTTTACCTTTCTCCAAAAAAGTTGTAGGGCACGATTTTCCATGAAAGCAGAGAAATACAAATATTTCCAATTAAATACAAAGGATAACTAGTGGTTCCCTGTAGTATTCTGTTAATTCCTTTAAACATGTGATTAACAATGAACGCCAATTCATCACTTGCAATACAGTATATATCGGGAACAGGCTAATATAAAGGTTTTTGGGCTCTTATACGGCCATGTAGTGTTTCCACAAAGAGTTGAGACAACCCAGGCAATCAGAAACGTTCGTATTCCATGACATACCATAGAAGTCTGTGCTTGGTTCCTTCTAGATAATAAAGTGAGACACTCATCTAGAAATTAATGTATTTAAGAGCCTTGTATTTTTTTAAGCCTATAGTTATGTTTTAATAGGTCACAAAATGGCAATGGCTTGGCCCCCGGCTCCAGCTGTTACTGTAAGTAAAGACAGGCATTTATTATATGGCTGAAATGGATCATGCACCACGTGTGATGTAAATCATGCTTGTCATTTGCGATAGAAGAAAGCGGTAGTATAATGGCTAGTGTCACGCAGAGCTGTCCCCTGGAGTCACTTAAACTACTATTGCTGTGTGACGGCATGTGGCGTCCTGCTCTTTTGCCTTGTTTATTATAATATTATCCACTCACTTAAGCCTGAGCGCTCTCACCCCATTAATTAAACAGTGCGTATTTGTACAGTTTGCCACAAGGTGCGGAATAAGTTCAATTATTCAGTAAGTGAGGACTCTACGAGTTATTGTTCTTCAAGTCAGACACCAAGGGTAATACTTACATGAATGAGGTTTATATTCAATACAGCAAGCTATGTTTTTCCCTGTCCATAGAAACTTTGACACAGCACAGCTGAACAATAATTCCGTTTCAACTTTCCGGTGAACAACAACAAACTGATGTAAACTCTGAGACTTTGGCAGTGCTAACAAAGCCAAACAGTTGCATCACACTGAACTGAAATTGAGTGTCCAAAACGGCTGATTCAGACGTGAAAGCATCTTGCACTGAGAGGGGACCTTTACAAACAGCTGTTCTGGTTCTGAATAGCAACAGTGACACATTTAACATTTCAGCAAATGCTGTTTACTTAAATGTCAACTTCAAATACTTGTATATGGTTTACTTAAAGCTTATTCAGCAAAGCAGACGTGAGCAAAACAGACGCGAGCAAAGCAGACGCGAGCAACGCGACGCGTTTCCTGCCTTCGCTGTGCTTCATACAACCTTTAACAGCTACAATAGCTGTAAGCCGCTTTCATGGTGTCTGTGTCAGTCAGACTGTGTGGGACAGATGAACACTTTTAAGGACATCAGTTTCTAAGGCTTAAGCTTCACACAGAGATTTCCTTTAGCCTCCTTTATCTCACCTCTTTTTGTCCTCTCGGAGACTTACCAGGGCTAAGCTATTTGCTGTCATGGTTGTCTGTGCTGCGACATCTAAATCTTAGAGCGTCGTGTCACACATTCTGAACTGTGCACTTAAAGCTGCCCTCGTGAATTTACATGTTAAGGTGAGGAATTAAGATGTTCTCGTACGTATCTATGACTCTAAAATCAAATTAAAATCCTACAGTTGCAGAAAGCAGAGACTAACTGCTTTAAGTGTTTCATTGCACATCTAGAAACGTATAAAATAATGGTGTATTGATTTTTAATACAATAATTATTACACATGTAATAAAGGAAAGACAATCTTTGAAATAAGGGAATGTTGGGGTTAACAACAAGGCATGCCTCCTGTATTAAGGATTTAACACTTAGAAACAGAGAATTGATGTTCCTCTGACGCCAAGGGATTTAATTACCACAAAGCCTTTTTTGTCTGTACCGGTTTCTAACAAGCACTGAATACCTACATTGCCGAAATCAAAGAGGCCTACCTGAAACCCGGGGTTCACGTCCTGGGACAGTTTTAATCATTACATTTACATTGTGTCTTGAGCAATAATCTCTGCGCTGTATTTTGTGCATTCAGGTCGACAAATACGATCTGGACAGAAACCAAACCAAAATATGTCAGATATACTGTAAGGAAATGTGTTAAACTTTCACACATTTAACACAGTGAACAAAAGTTGCTTCTTGCGCTCATCTGCAGCATGACACTCGCATGCATATCTCAGAAATGATCCATACTATCCCTCTCTCCATTGCATCTGCTCTCAGTCATGCAAGTATTTCATAATATTTCATTTTTTGAAAGTCACCCTCCAAACAAATTTGACAAATGACAACCTGTGAACCAGATACAAATTAGTCTGTCACATTTGAATATGTATCGGAACACAATGTTGAAGAGTGGTACTCTAGCAACAGATAATGACAGACTCCACAAACGGGGGAAACACAGCAATTTGACTTCTTTGGCTTCTGTAGACTGTATGGTTAAAATACTACCTATACATTTCAACATATAGACAGAGAAACACGAGGAGTCTACTCAAGATGCATTTGTCCACAGACAATCTTTTCTTTCTTTCTTTGTTTAGCTGCTCTTTCACACTCGGCAGATAGAGTACAGTCAACTCGTGTGAGCTCCATTTCAAGAAATGGCGACACAAGGTTGAGGGCTGGTGGGAGACGCCACCAGAATAGAAAAACACTAAGGAACCAGCAGCTACGTGTTGTTTGAAGTAAAGCAAGACGACCATCTACACTACACATTGCAGACAATAGAACACAAAATAAACAGCTTATACAAGAGGATCCATTTACTGTTGTTGTGAAATAGTATGACAAATATGACTTAATCCTATGACAAGGGCCATTGTAGGAAATTTAATTTACATATTCGATATTTAAGATTATTAATACGTTTTAAAGCTTATTCTGTAATAAAGTCATGAATTCGTGAGAAACTTTTTATCTGTGTTTTTGTCGCAGTGGATGACCAAATCAATCTAATATACGCTGCAAACACTTTTGGCCCTGACTCTGTTATGTTTCAATGGGTGAATCTAAATGCAGACCACGGCCACAAGTGATAAAGTGAAGATTTATTGGGGAGATGAGGGTTCTGGCAAGCGAAGGCTGGGGGCAAAGAGGGAATGGTGGATTGCAGGACAGAGCCAAAGAAGGCTAAAGCTGTGAGTGAAGTTGGATGACTGACCAGCAGGCAGGTGAATGAGCTGCAAAAACTTCCACTTTGAACAACGTGGACTGACAAGAAGTTGAGAGAGCTGGAGACGAGCTGGTGAGTGTATCGAGTGGTCTAGGAGGCAAACACAAGGTGACCCTGAAGCTCAAGGAAATTAAAGTCACTCGAGAAAATAACAAATTCCACTTCATTTGCCCGTGGATGTAACCAGCGATAGCTTGCATCTGTCCACTGTGGTGTAATTCCTCAAACATGAAATCTAAATCTACATGAAATTTATGATCTCATAGAACATTAGATTTTCTTTCATGTAAATATATGAGTTTTTCTTAATTTACAGTTTTATTTAATGTTTGATGCAATATGCATGTGGGCACTGATTTTTAATACAGCCACCACTCTCAAATTAGATATATATCTTTAATTGAACTGATTCTATTACTTTTGTGACAAAAACATAATAAGCTAAGTAGAATGTTACATAGCCTTGTCAAAGAACTTGCCTCTTTAAGCAACAATTGTCTTTATCGGATAACTTTTCTTGGCGGCAGTGTCATAAGACTGCAACAAGATCTATTCAGAAAGCCCCCGAAGCAGGACTTTTCATTTATTTATTTCATTTTCATTATTTCCCTCAGTGAACAAGTAAATACCTGTATCTCATTCAACTTGCAGAGCAATAGCGTACAGTTCTCCCTCCTTCCTGAGAGTAATGTGCAGTCAAATGGTTTCCAAACTATCTGCTATCCTTAAATCAGTGATAGGTTGAATAAACATTATATCAGCAGCACTGTTGTTTCTGTATTCTGCACGACACACTTTCCGCCTCTCCCCTGTCATCATGCCTGATTAAAACTCTCACTGTGGATGCAGGAGCCGTCATTCATGTCATTGCCGAGGACAATCCTGTGATTTCCCAGCGGTGTCTGCATCTGGGGACAATGCTCTACTTAACAATTTCTCAGATGGATAAATTTATCGGTGTGAGAACTGAAATGGCTCCACAAAGCCGAGAAACTGATTTGGTGCCTGGGAGAACTGACACACCTGCCAGATAAGATATCACAACTGCATGAAATTAGAATTTAACCCTTACTAACGTAAAACTGTTATCCCGTCTGCTCTATACCATCAAAGCAAACAAACTGACATTACAAAAATGTCAATGACGGTCTGCCGGCTCAATAGAATCTAATTAGTTATTTTTTTATTTATTATCTTTAAAGAAAAACAGCATATAGTGGCTGAGAAATCTTTCACAAACACTGAGCTATGGACTTAATTAGCTCTGTGCTGAGCAATGACATGACAACGATTACTCTTTATGAACATGTTTTCCCACACAGGCAGTTAGAGGATGGAAATGAGATTTAGAGAATGAAAACTGAATCTGTGTTTCCCTGGTGAAGAAAAACTCTTCCACTTCCAATACAAACAGATACTCACTGTAGACAAGGGAGGGAAGATTCCACAGATAGCAGCTGGATTCATATTTCCTATATTCGTTGTACATCAAATGACAAGTACGATGTGAAAAGAGTGATGATCCATCTGGACCCCAAGCTCTGCAGTCGATTATAAACAGTCATTTTCTTTTAGTTTTTTTGTAAAGCCAGAAATTTGCTGTATGCTTTCCAACAGTAGCAGATTCTTCCACCTTCTATTGGCCAAATCATCGTCCAAATGGATCAGAACATTATGCATGGACAACAAATTTAACTTTGTTAATATAGGTACAAATTTTAAATGTACACATCAGCTGAAGCTGAATCCTTTCATAAGACACCACACCATCACAGATGTGATTACATAACATGATACAATGACACACTGTGCCTGTGTTGTGTCTAATGCTTCCTTAAAGCCATGTCGACCCTTTCTCAGACTGCACCTCACAGCCCAAGCTCCTTGCCTGCTGTAATCAGCACGACAAATAATGGAGAAGGCATGCCAACAAATCAAATGCAATCTGACAGCTCCTCACCTTTCAGAGCACGCTGTAATTATGATTCAGTATGCTTTCATTTTATCCGGTTACAAATCAATGGCTTTCCTCCTTGACAAAAACATTTGTCTTCCTTAGTTCTTTTATGACACAAAAATCAAGTCCTGTTCTCAGCTGATTGAAACACTATTTATAGTACCGCGCTCACCTCAAGTCAGCAGCGTGCAGAAAGTTTAATGTCACCCCAAATGAGATCAATGAATGTTGGAAACTCATTTAAACAGCAGTGGAAGTTGTTTGAAACTTGCATAGAGTTGTTGAAGACATTACACGCAGCAAAGCAGGTAATAACTTAGGACAAACTTTGATTTAACTCTAATTTTGCCAATTTGAATTCAATTTAAATCTATAACCTATATGTTTGATGCCAACCTTGACTTTTCATCAAGTTCTCCTTAATATCGCTGTTCATATTGTCAGCCCAAGCCCCACATCACGATCACAAAAGACAACCAAAGATCTTCACAAAGCACACACACGCACACTAGCATATGCACCCACACAGAAAGATCGAACAAAACAGTCAACCTGTAGACAGATGAAAAACAAACTGAAACAACCAGACATTGCAAGATAGCCCTAAAACTTTATGACATACAAAGTGTCAAAATATTACCAGACAAAAAAAGATGCCGTGTCTGACCTAAAGTCTTGACTTAAAAAAACAAATATAAAACTGTTACAAATGCAAAAAGAAGAATCAGATCCAAGGGGGCAACCTCCACTTTTAATATGGTTCTTATTTGTGTCATCACATTCAAATTCAATGTGCTCACTGTCCTTTAAATTGTATGCCACCCCCATTTTTCTCAGTACGATTTGTTCCAAACAACCTTTAATTTATAAACAGGAGTAACCCTAACCCCAACTGTAACTAACCTAACCCTGTGTTAAATGCAATTACAAAGATTAAGATTTACTTATTACAATCTGGGTACAACAAGCAATGCAAAAGCAAACCGTACAAGCAATAAAAATGTTTTACATCCTGTAGATGAAGGCGGTGGATCAAGACACAGGTTTCACTATTTGTCAGCATTCAACACACTAAGGAGCTGTCTCGTTGCAGCAGAAGGACGAAGCAAATATGAACCCTCTTCCCATGACATTCTCATCCCTGTGGATTAGTTTATAAACTCACACCTGCCCTTTCCCCAAAAATCCTGTTATTGAGCGTCAGTGTGCGAACAATATAAAGAACATATAGGCGTCCTTAGTGTGTCTTTAAACAGTAAAGGGCCACCAGAAGAAAAGGGCACCTTACATGGACTGACAGAGAAGACGACTGTGCAAGCAGCTTGTTATTACCTATAGTTATGTTTTATTGCCAAGCGGCCTTTAGTAAACATAGAAATTATGTCAGAAGCTAAGTGGAAAGTCAGGTGACGTAGTATAAAGAATGACAAAGTCTGTGTTAGGAGTACATTGGGGTGGATGCATGGTTGAAAAAACATGTGATCTGGTCCCACTGATCATCCAAAACATGGAGCAGCTCAGAGATCAGTGCAAAAATACTGGAAGCTCTGGCTCAATCTCAGGACATTTCAACAGTTTTATGTTATCTCTTATACATCTTGGGAGGATATGTACACGACAAATTTGAGCATTCCAATCATCCCTTAGATTTTTGTGATTCAGCAATCTCTACCCTATTTGATAGTCCCCCACGCATAGCTATATGATATGTATCTAGCTAATTTGCACCAGCAGTTTAGTGCTAATGTGAGTAGTGGTATGATTTTCAAGTGCGGTACAGCTTAAGGGTTTGGAGCTCGGATGGTGGACAGATGTAAACAGCTACCTGAGAAACCAGTGGTTTCATATCCTGTCTCTGAGGTGAAGGTTAAGCATTTTTTCATTATATAAAATTATATAATTACAGACCATAACTGAAATTGGGGAGGCATGGTGGGGCGGTGGTTAGCACAAACCAGTGTGGATTTGAACATCCACTACAGATATTCAGTGACCTTACTCCAACAGCCTCAGACACTGCTATCTAAGGACTGAAATGTCAACTATGTTGATAGCTTAAACGCGTGATTCTTGAGATATAGTTTAACTGTTTAACAACTGAATTTTTCCTTATTTCTGTCTATTATTCCATCCGAATGTCAGCCATATACTTTCAGAAAATATTAAAACAATGCATATACAGTAGTCAGTTGCATCTGACCCTTAAAATATAATATTTTGAGATTGAAAAGGGATGAACACACTTTCAGCATCAAAACATTTCTCAAATACAGTGGGACAGACATTCACAAATTGGGACCGCTGGGCCTATGTTACACTGTATATCCACTGCATGTTGGAAAAAACAGGTCGGTCAGTAGTTGGAGGATGCAGTTCCCTTGTGATGTGTTTTCAAGAACAATGAATTACCCTATTCTATTCAGGGCAGGAGCCTCCTGGAAAGAGTTTCATCTGTGCTGCTGTTGCACGTTAATGTGGTGCTTTGAGCCGGCTCCTCTTCTCTCCTATAAGGTCGGATCATGTCAGGATCAGTGGTTGGATGTTTCCGACTGGAATTTGGTTTCTGACTAAACAGATTGCAGCATTTCATCCTCAGGGGCAGGCTGTTGCCGTTTCCTGATGCGTCCATTAAAAGTTGTTCGTTCAAGAAATTCTGATTTTTTTTTCTTTCTTATTATTTAGAGTGGAGGGGTTCCTGCTGAGCTGTGAGGGATAAGTGAAGCTGCCTCATAGTACAATGGGAGTTGTAAAATGTAAAATTGCTCAGTGATTCACTTACTGCACTCCATAAAATAATACTTCTCAGAGTAATGGAAAGCTACCAGTTCTTCACACGAACACTGCATCTTTATCCAGTCATTATGTTGACATCACAATGCAGTTAGTGCTAGATTGACAATGGACTAAGGAATGAGCGTCACACTTCATTCCTCGTTAAACTGCCAGACAACCAGCAGCCTTTCTGCCAATCTTTCAAACACATTTTCTTGTGTTTACATGATTTAATAAATTATCTGAGACGATATGGTGAAGTGGTAATAACAACAGACCAGGTTCAATTACTGCTTGTTTATCATAATTAGAGCCTTTAGTCTGAACGTGTCGTACTATAATGAATGAGCTGTGCTGAGGGCAGGCTGTTGGTCAGCAAATGAACATCCAGCTTCCCTTTCCATAATGTCTTCCATTAATCTTAGTCAGCTCTTGACTCCGTCTGTAATGAAGGGGTCATTTCCAAGGCCACATTGTTGTGGACAAATCTTATCCTCCTCCATGATTCTTTCTTTTTTATTTACGCAGCTGAACAACAAAAACCACAACAGAAATGCAGATCATAAACAATGTTAAACTAAACCAATGTCATTCAGTGCTACAATGTAATGGGACAGTTCAATAAATCATTTTAGCTTTACATGGACCAATGCAGTGTTTTATTCTGGCTTCTTTCAAAGTAAGATCTTATAAAAGGGGTGAAGATCGACACATCTATAATCAATATACATGGATTCAAGAAGTCAACAAGTCCTTCAATGCTCTCAGTATTAAACCAATTTATTATGTTGTTTTCACTTCAATAATAACATGGCTAAGAGTGTTGTACAATTAAGGAAGTATTTTATCTAACAAGCTACATCTTTTTATCCAACACTAATACATTTGTAGTAATATTAACTATGTCTCATTGCCAGCACATTTTAGTTTTAGAGATGGAGTCAGCACAAAGACTACAATTCTCCATAGACCATACCTTTTTTTGATGGCAACTTTTCTCACAAGCTTAAGCTTTTCTTAAGACTGTGGAAGAATGCAAAGTCTAAGAAAATCTAAACAAAAGTAGGCAGGGATAGGAAGGTCTCTATTTTGGTGTCACCTTATTTATTTTATTTTTTTTGTATTGTGCAGCAAAATGTCACTGCTACTCTATTTCCTAGATAATGCCAAACTAACAATAGAGGAATACAGTAAAGCACAAAAACACACATCCGTCTTCCAGAGGCAGTTGGGGTTAGCAGGAAAACTTTAAACAAACAAGTTTTTTTAGTTTGAAAATTTCATCGAACTATATTTTCCATTGGTCATTGATCCATTACCTCATATGACATTTTGTGATCTAGTGTTGATTTCTGATGAGTGTAAGCTGTACTTAGTACTAAGCAAATGTTAGCGGCATTGTCACCAGAAGTATGTTTTTTTGTATACCACCTCACAGAGCGGTGAGGCTGATCCTCTTTTGAAAATAAATTTAGTATATGGGCTAATTTGTGCCCGACAGGATTTGCTCTCATCTAGTCTTGGTCTTAAATTGCAATTGTTCTTGGTAGTGAAGTGGAGTTGACTTAACTCTTATGCCTAAAAACAGATTAGATGTGACCTGTTTGTTTTCATCTTATATTTTGATTAATTTGTTTCTTTAAGACACTTTGAGTTAGGGAGAAAAATATTAACATATTTTAAGTATGATTATCTTTCCCTGACAAGCGTGTCATCACATTTTTGGGTAAACATAAAGATTGAGTCCTGCATAGGATGGAAGACTCTAACGATTCCATAACAGCAACAACAACATACAGTTGCCGCAAGAATTAAAAGACCAGGATTCTGGTTTCATGCAGCAGAAAGATGAGTAACATGATGGATGAGCCTTAGGCTACTTTATTGTGTCATTGAATTTGACATTCAATAGCTTTTTTGTAGGTCAGACAAATATTCCTCCACCGATGTACTCCTTTTCCATAAAGAAATGTGCATGATGACACATTTTTTTCTGCCTGCTCTGTTGATGATAGAATTCAAGTACAAGGACATTTTGTTTCATCACTGTGATGTATAAAAGACTATTCAGTTGCTCTCAATAAATTTGCGGCAATGAAGCATGTTTAAAAGACCAGCATGTTAATTTGATTTTGCTGAGGGGCATATACATGAGTAGAAAACATCTGAAAATGTATCATAATTAAGAACAAGAACAACAAATTGACAGATTGAGAGAAGAAAATATGGAAAATATTCAATAGGGACATGAACTTGAGCAAAGTGCTTCTTTGATGCAGAGAAGAAAATACAACATACATACATACTGATTAAGCTTTCAAGTTTGTGGTGAATATACTGGTAATAATGGACTTAAGTTCCACATTGCCTCTACTAAATTAAACACATCTCAGCTTTAAAGTACATTGTACAATTTGAAATGATATTATTAATAATTATCATGTTATGTAAATTGTTTAGGGTAAAACAAGATAACTGCCAGGCAGAAGGTTCCCCCTCTTACTGTTGGATAGCTATCTCTGACTTTCAGGATTTACTTTTAGTTAACACCCAAATTGGTAAATAACTCATATTATCAATTTGTTTTAATGCTACATTTTTTCAATGCAAGGCACCATTTAAATAAAACTGCCCACATGGTCAAGTTTTAAGTTACAGATGGCAGATCACCACAGTTTTTTGAACTGTTTAGGATGGGCAAAATGAAAAAAGTAAGTACTGCATTGCAGAGTGGCTACCATCTCTCATTAGAAGACTGAGCTCTCTAATGGATGGCCATTTGTCTAGCCATGCTTGATGGAACCTAATGGGCACAGGATGTGAATAAATAAATAATGCCCCATGGTACATGTGTGTGCAATTAATAGTGCTTAATAAGGTGGCTGGGGTGGCTCAGTGGATAGAGCAGGCACACATATACTACATACTACGCAGAGGATTGTGATGATTTCCTGCATGTCTTCCCCCCTCTCTCTCCCCTTTCTCACTTAGCTGTCCTGTCAAATTAAAGGTGGAAAAAAAACCAAAAAATAATCTATTTTCTCAAGAAAGATAATGGACGACTGGGGTGCCGGTGATGGACTTGAGTTATCAAGGTGGAGTGTTCAGGGCAATTCTCATATTGCCCTGCTGGGAGAGACACATAACTTAAAGAGGCTGAGAAGTTTGGGACAGAAAGCTTTTAATCATTGAAGGCGGGATTGGGGGAGCTATCTGAAAGCTAAAGACAACTCTTTATTCTTGGATGATAATTGTATTAAGACCAACAGCTGTACTTCCTGCTCCTACTCCTTCCACATGCAGAGATAATGAAGGTAAAGGGTGGGGGTATCAGGATTAATTAGGATTATGTCTCTCTGACTGTACTCTACCTTGGTCCACCGTCATATCTGTATAATACAGTGTCATAATAAACCCATTCTTCTTCTGCAGGTCATTTTTAGGATGATTATTGTCTTATTGGCGACTGAAAACAATACGACTTTGACATACTGCAAAGTAGAAAAAAAGTTTTAGGAGTTCGGGAATGTGGTGGCCATTCATATTCATAAAGGTGAACAAGGTGCTTTACGAAACATGGAGCCCGTTCTGATTTTGATGATTCAGCAGTGGGGTCGTCTCTATCAGATGAGATGACAGACTAATATTGATGGGTCTTGTCCTTGCTCAAGCTGATACAGTACAGTAAAGAGAGATGTGGGGACACAACATTCCCCAGGGTTTCTCCTTGGCTTCGCAACACAGCCAGACTGACAGCCAACTACTGCAGGTGGATAAACACACTGAGGAGAAGAACAGAATTGGTTATAAATAAAAAATTAACAAGGAATGTGGCTGTTGTATGGGAAGCAATGAATAGAAATGGTGTTTGTTTTTAGTTAAACACAAAATGCCCTGATTTTTTCTAAGTTTTATCCTGTGATTGAGTGACTGACTGAATTTATTTGATGATTAAAAGCATACAAACATCGCAATGCAGTCATTACATACATTAAAAATTACTGAAAACAAGATAAGAGGATGATAAGCCGGAAGGCTCATCATCCATATTATTATCCAATAACTGGTTACTGAACAGGTGCTCGCAATGATAATGTTTGCTGGAATTATGATTTTTTTTGTGTTTGTTAAGAAGACAAACATGAGAGTTTAAGAATGACTCTGTCAATCAGAAGTGTGAATGTGTGTTTACTGCACATCATATTTACACTAGCTCTGCAATAGATTGGCAATCTTCTTTTTGTCTAAAGACTGCTGGGACAGGCTTCATAAGCCCTGTGGGAGTAAACAGGGTATAGCTGGTGTAGAGGAAATATCATTGGTGAAAAGGTTTCACTTGATTTCTGAAAACCAAGTTTACATTTCTCAACAAGTCACCAATTACCCCACTTGGCCTGTAATGCCTAGGCAAATATCATGACTGCAGAACTCATTTTGCAATTTCTAGTAGAACATTTAAAACTGTGAGCTCTCCTTCAGCACCCACTATCTTTTAGCTAGTGGCTATGTGTAGCAGAGAATCCAATATGTCTTCCAATAAGTTCTACTGAAAAGCCATTAGACTCACTGTGCTTCTTCCATCGAAAACCCTAATGGCCTTCTGCTTGGGACAGATGCTCCACAAATTGCTTCCTCTAAATGATTAATGAGTGAAGATTTATAAGAGGGGTGGCCCAACTATGTGAACTATGTTTGCGAGGAATGCGTTTGAGCATGAGCGTGATAGTTGACAGGAGTTTAAATTGCCCAACAAGTTTAAGGAAGTTCCCACCAAAAATTACACATTGATCCGGTCAAAGACTGTTGCATGTTGCTTTTTATTCACAATAACAGACTTGGGGAAAATGGAATTCTGAAAGTTCCATAGCTTTCCTGTAAAATGTAACTTTATTTACACATATGTCTTGACTGGAAAATATTTCACATCACTGTGTCCAATGTGCAGATTCATATTTGATTCCCATCTGATATCATGTGACAACTATCTCAAACAAGGATATCATCAAGGATGCTGATGAGATTAGGAAGCCGGAAATGTACTTGCAACTGAAGATACAGTATCAGCGACTTGAAAAAGTACAGCTGTTCTATTCTTTCCACTGTCAGTGGAAAATAGCCAAAAAATTCACCTTAGAAAAAAATAGCAACACATTTTCATTAATTAAAAATATTTTCATTATTTATTCATGACAAGGCTGTGGCAAGCAGCTATAGCAGTCCTGATGCACTACCGTCCTCTATGCATACTTGACAGACATTTGTTTCAGGTAATTCAGTGGAGAGCATTCCTCACTGTGCATGTTTCAACTTCACAGTGCAAGACAGACATTGAATTTTGAAAAATGGGACTTCCTGCTATGAATGAGGGTCTACCCCAAGCTTTTAGACTGTGTGTGTGTGTGTGTGTGTGTGCGTGTGTGTGTGTGTGTGTGTGTGTTTTCAAGGCACAGACATTATTAAACTCAAAGTCGGTGGGCTTAGTCTGCCAGGAGTGTTCACATTACCATGCAGGTCATTTGGAAAATATATATGGCTTTGAAAGATGAAAAATGCTAATAGTACTTTTTTTCCCCCTTACCACAACAGCCATATATATGTATATTCAGAGGCAAAAACTATGTATTGCTGATTGATGTCCGATTAAAAAAAGCATTATCTTTGTGCAATATGGCTGTAATTATCTTGACCTACTGTCCTCCTGCTCAGTCAGTTCTTTGGTGCAGTGACATGGGGCCGCAGTAATGGCTCCCAAAGCATTTTCACCTTCACCACGGCCACACTGAGAATTCAGATCACATAAAGAAAGCAGGAGCATTGACGCAAAAATTGGCTCACAGATTAGCTTATCCAGAATATCTTACCCTGCCACCTCCAAGGGCACCAATCAAATGATTTCACCTCTCTCTCTCAGCCCTGCTCTGTACATGCCCACAATTTGACTTATATTACATCCGTCAATTCTATGCTCTCCAGAATTTATGTTTTTTTTCTTAAAATGCAGCATTTACTGATTAGGATGGAAAGCAGCAAAACTGCCGGTCATAGACTACGCTTGCTGATGTCACAAACCTTTAATTTTATGACAGCACTAAAAAGGCAGAGTCAGCGCTCGACTCTAATGAACAGCGACTGGAACGTATGTGTTAGTGGACAGTGTTTTTGAATCAATGCATGAAACCATTGAGCTTAGCAAATCTTTTAAACGAGTCAACCATTTGTTTTTCAGATCTTTCACTCTCTAATAAAGCGTTTGTGAATATTTATTGGAAAATTAGCCAAGTGAATTATTGGCCAGATGTCCCATACTGCAAAGAAAGGTAAATACTTAATCATAGATTGTTTTTTTTTCAGTGTTCTTTTTTCATTTTCTTAATTACACATCTCAGTGGTTTTGGTCTGCACCTTATGGTTTCTTAATATGAAGTTTGTTTGTTTATGGGACTAAATTTGCTTAATGCAAAAATTCAATTTAGCCACAGGCCAATGAGCCAGCTGCATGTCATGATTGGACTGCTGTCTTCCCTAATGGCTTGAGTCTATTTTAATTGATCAAACATTTACAATCACTTGGTTGACAAATAATCAGGGAATGATCAGACAGAAAAATTTGCAGATTGACATAAAATCAGTCCCTAATCTCTCCTTCAGGTTGTCAGGTTATTAATCTGCCTCTTATGACCACAGTGTCTGGTTTGGCTTTTCTATGGCTGTTAAAAACCCATTAGACTCCCCTTGGATTGAGGGAAGTGTCTGGCCAGTTCATGCTGCCACCCCTATCACATCAGCAGCTCATCTCAACATCATGTGAATCTTCCTGTCACTGGCAGCTAGTGGAGATGAATACTGCTTATGCCAAACCTTAAAATGAAAGCACAAGGTGGCTGTCTTTCTTCACAAAAGACCATTTGGACGTACAGCTTTCAAAAGGCTCAAGGCTAGAGTGTTCTAGAAATTGGCAAAAATAGAAGTCTGATATCTCAATTGATCATTGTAATGAGGAAAGTGTTCCCCTCTTTGTGATGTGCGAGTCATTTAAAAGAAAACACATAATTAGGGCAATGTCTATATTATAACATATTCCCTAATTTCTGTCTATCAACTACACTTTTCTAAACAATTGATTAAGGTTACTTAAGGGTATTTAAAAAGGTGTAAAATAACCCCAGTCATGTGAATACTAAGAGAAAGACAATCCTTACACCAACATAAATTGAGAAATCCCAGCAATAATCAACAAATCAGATTTAAATAAATGATGAAATAATCTGCAGTGAAGGCTGCATTGAAGGTGCATCAAATGCATTCCTGCTATTGATGGCTAAGGGTAGTCCAACTGAGGCAAAACATTACTGATGCTTATGTGACATTTAGTTTTCTGGCAATTTAATAAATGCTACTGTAGATGCTTTAAGCCATGAAGTAAAGCCAGTGTAAGGAAACGCATTCAACGGTTTCACAAGATCTCAAGAATACAAACAAATGGTGAGCAACAATGAACTGAACAGACCCTTGGTTTACAAGAAGACTCCACAGGGACCACTTAACAATTAAAGATGGACAGGAAACCTGTCGAGCTCTCCCAGTTCTGGACAAATATTTTGCCTAGTAATCCTTTTTTAAATATCTTTGGAGAGCTTAAACTGACTGGCAAAGTGGAGGACTAATCCAAGATAATAGTTTTGAGTAGGACTCTGGGATTATGACCCTTTTAAGCAAACAGACGTGAGAACCCAGAGTTTCTTGCAGCATTTGATGACACTAAGGCAGTTGAAGATTGGTCTTTTAAGAGAAGCTTGGGATTAAATGTTTATCCCTCTTCCATCCTCACTCAGCCTTGCTACACCATCTTATTTAACTCAAGATAGTAATCACTAACAATAACTTGTTACAGACATGTATACAGTACTGCTAATAGATTTAGCTATTCCTCTTTTTTTATCCAATATATAATACTGAACATAATTATAATTGTATGATCTCAACCCGGCCATCCATTCATGCCAAATGGTTAAAGAAAGTAAGTAATTTCAAAGTAAACTAATGCCGACATATGGTTGCAGTCAGTGGCACAAAGGTCTGATTGAATGCACTTGATAGCCTGTATTGATTCTGCTATGTTGTGGCTGTTTTATCAGAAGACAAATTGCTTCTGCAGACAAGCGCTGGGACTCAGTCGTGACTGCAAGTCAAAGGGGCAGCCTTGGACCTACCTGCAATAATTTTTTCCACTTCCAAAATACAATTTACTTTACTGTTCACTGTGGATGTGTATTTATTTCCATGGGTATATGGTGGTGTTAATCATGCAACGTTACTGCCTTGTAAAATCATTGCATCTCCCGATGGATGGGATCTGTAAGTGCCTTGTAAAATCATTGCATCTCCCAATGGATGGGATCTTTCCGTTAATTTGAAACAATTCTAAATCAAATTTGATGATATGTCATGTGGAATTTCTCAATTAAATTCCCAAAGATTAGTAGAAAACCTAGAAAACTTTGTTAGAAAACAGACCTCAAAGCACACGTGACTTCCTCAACTCATCCATAGTGTTTCAACTTCAAACCATTCAATGAGATCTAGTTACACAGAGATACTTCATCATGAGCCACTGTAGAAATAAATTAAAACTGAGGACACAGGGGAAAGAGCCTTTGGCATTTGTGATTAAATAATATCCTCTAAGATTCTGTATGGGGGAAAAAAACTAACTGGCTGATAACTAAAAGCTGAAATGTCTTCCTAAATCAAAAGGCAAAACTAAAAGGGAAATGAATTAATGAAAAACAAAACTTGTAAATAATTATCAATACTCTGGAGAGCTCTTGGAATATAAAGAAGGGACTGGAAATCTGACTTGAAACACGGAATGACGATACTAAGGGGGTGCCACTGAGAAAAAAACAACAACATATTGCTGCATGCCAAGTAAAAGGTTGTCATACATGCCTGCAGTCCTGTTTTGAAAATAACTAAAACCTCTATCCCTCTCTCCGTTTCAGCTTTGTGCTCAGTAATGAACCGAGAACAGATGGTGAGGGAGCAGAGAATCAGGCTGGATTTTCTGCTACTTAAGTGCAACATTTCTGGTCCAGAACTACTGACTGCCACAGTACTGGAGCCACTCTATGGATGAGGCTCACTGCAGGTCTGCGAGGCCATGAAATGTCTATGCTAACAAATACAGTTTTCTGTGTCGAATACAAAACATAAAATAATAGGATGCAATTTCCACCGTATCCGTGTTGTACAGTTACAGGTTTTGTAAAAGAAATGTTATATATACTGTTTTAGAATTTTGATCAGCTGTATCTTTCCCAAGCGATCTACTGCACCAATATCCATCTCACCAGTTGAAATTTTTATTCCTCCTTCCATCAGACTACAAAGGTAAACAAGACAGTGGGAGCTGTATGCTGGTTGCTTGACAATGAGAAGATAAATTAAGAACATATTTTCCCACCATCCCCTCAGATGCCACACTCCCACACTAAGAATTTACATAGCAGGCAAACATACAGTAGAAAAAACCTTCCAGACCCTCCTGTTGCACATGGAACACTAGTTGATTACATTACATTTATACACTTTTTAGATGCTGTATGTAGACTTATTTTAATATGGCTACAAAACTGCTTTGATTTATAAAAAAAATTCATTGCTTTTCTAGGACAGATATTTGGTAACATACATTTTTTTATTTTATTTGGTGTTTTGACCTACAGAGCATAGAGTGATAAAGGCTTTTCATAGTTGGCTTCATATATAATCCCATTTAAAATGCGCTTAATACACAACTGATCTGCTTGGAAAACAGAGGCTTCTTAAGAAATTAAGGTCCAGAGTGGATGATTCATATACTTGCACAAATAAGATGCTGATGATTCATTCTCATTTACATCCACTACTATCCAGGACTACTCTTCCTGCCATTCTCCAGAGTGAAGGATGGACATTTAGATGGAATGGGTTTTTTCATTTGTCCGCAACCTGATTGTTCTGCTCTCCTCATGCAAAATATTGTTTAGAACCACGTCCATGGTAAATGTGTTAATTCTGGTGAAAGAAAAACCAAAGGATCAGCAGGACAGACGTGATTTAAGAAAAATAAAATAAGTGATGCAGTAAGGGTTTGACAAGGTATGTTTATTAACTATTGACAAGGACGTATTAAAGGACAAGAACACCACAACTACTTCAACAACTTGAAACCCAAACCGCATAGACTCCAGGACATCAATCCCTCTTAAAGTAACACAGACATCCTACCAACACAGTCAAGACAAGTTGTCAAAAGTTCAACTAAAGTTTTATGAAGACGCTTGCCATTTTTTATATGTGCTGAGGATACTCTCCCTGTGCTACAGAGCTGCAGCCACAACGAGCTGGCAAACAGCCGATTCACAATGTAATATCACTGAGTTTGTTCCTGGGGACAGCAGACACATTCAGTCAACCACACAGTGATTCATCAAAATATATGAGATAAAATGCTTGCATGAATTATTGGATAATGTACACATTTGAGACAAATGTCTGACTCATAGTGTAATATTTGTACAATGTAAAGACCTTTTTAAAATTTTTTGATTTAACTGCAGACATCCTAAACACTGTAGGAACATCTTATTTGTCAGCATGCTGTTACAGCCATGTGTGATATCATTAGCAATCCCTACTTCAGAACAAGAGGACAGAACATGGGGAAAGCAGTGTTCTTTTGCATGTCTGCCCAAGTGAACCGACAGTCTCTCGGTAGCTTTCATTATCCGCTGACAAATATGTCTTTTCTTGTCTGACTGATGGATCATTGCGATCCAGAAGACAGAGTGAATTGCAGGTCGTGGGGAGAGTAATGACTTTTAAAGGATCATAAAGAAGCTCTAGGGGACAGCCCTGTAGAGGATTACTCAAAGTGTTTTAATTTATGGTGTAATTCTAAAGGAAGGGCTCTCCTTATCAATGAAATAGCTACGCTCTGAATGTGAGACGTCTGACATTTAATTTGGTCCCCCCAGAGCTCACGGTTTTAAATAACAGAGGTACCAGAACTCTGGAATGGACGCCATTATGACCGATATTACATCATCCTCAGTGGAGGCTGATACACAGATGAAATGCAGTGTGTATGTAACACTGCTCACATTTTAAAAGGATAAATCAAATAGCAAAGTCTTCAACTTCAACGCACGCCTAAACTTTCATCCTGTTTGCTGCTGTATTCACTCTGGTCCTGTGCTTTGATATTGGACTGTCACCTGCATCAGATGGAGGTAAATGATCTACAACATCTTTATTAGAAAATAACACTTTGCTTTTGGCAAGTGAGATTTTTCCTGACAAGGTGCAAGAAGGTGTGCATGAGAGTGTGGGGTTCCCAATAGGACAAAAGAATCATTGGAAATACTATTAAAATCATAATATGGTAAAATCATAATAAGTGCAATATCCAAATCACAGGAGCTGCAAATCTTTTATAAAAAGGTAAAATGTGCAACACCATACCATTATAAATGAAGAAAGCTCTGCTTGTACAGTATGTTTGTTTGGTAAAGTACACCAAAAAGACAAACCCCCAAAAAATGATTTTTTGATATTCACTCTTACTATCTAAAAGTGCTAACAGAATCACCAATGAGTCACAAGTACAGGACTAATTTACAGAATGTAGAACTGTACGCCATTCAGCTACGGTAGAGACGGCAACACTACATTTCATGGGAACCGTCTCTTTCGCAGCACAAACCAGAAATCCAAAGATGCAGCAAAATTATCAATGTTGTTCGTGACCTTTCAGCTCTCCCAAGCCCTCAGCCCAAGTTAGTATTTCTCAGAGTGGGGGAAATTAAGCTACAATCTTGATGGCAGGGTTCCTGCTCACTACTACTGTTCACTGAACGGCAATTGCGTTATTTGTGTTCAAAAACTAGGATTTGCTGATTTTCTCATGATGTTTGTCCAAATCATTGCGTTTCTGGTTGGGAGCGCTTGACAAACAAAAGCAAATCTGACATCACATATGAAAAAAAAACGAGACAGTTAAATTCGGTGTGAAATTAAAAACTTTACACAGACGAATTGTATCTTTGTACAACCCTTCCTTTAGTGGACTAACTTTTTTAGTGTTGACAGCTACTATAAAGATCAGCTTACTTTACTGACTGTTACACTCACAAGGGAATAGCAGAGTTGCAAAGTGCTTGATCATGGAGGAATGTTGGGTCTCTATTAAAAATATATATATTGTAAGAAGTACAGTCTAAACCCTGATTTAATACTGTATCAATAAAATTGACTCATCATCGACCTCTTTTTGTTCAACTCTGCCTCTACACTAAACAGGTTCACTGTGCTATTATCTTATACTACATCTACAACATAAGAATGTCACATTCTTATGTTGTTTTTCAGAACAGCTCCCGGCACTGACCACCAACAATTAGACAGAACTCACTGTGATAGTCCAGATAATTCCCCTGCTGCCTCGTTGTTTTGAGGATGGAGAGACCCAGAATGTTGGGGTTTTTTTTTAGATTATTGTTCATAACAGTTGTGCTGTTGTGATTGTCTATATCAGTGTCACAAAGTGTGCACAACACCATTTTATCCCAGTAGTAAAAACCAGGTTAAGGCTTTTTGGAATAATGTCTTATTATCAGGAAACCACCATAATTAAGGATGGACATAACACGGTGTGACACATCAACTCATTTCTCAAAAATTTATGTAACCGATTATACCAATGAGTCGTGCTAGCTCTACTTTGACTTGTTGAGACATGGTCTCGTTTCATCCCTTTAATTCTTAACCCTCTGTCACAGGACTGTATTGCTCCCATTTCATTAAAATTTGATATTTTATCTGTCAATCAGATATCAGATGGAAGAAGGAAACAGTTCTCCTGTAATGTAACTCTGAATGTGTCTATAGTGTCATAAATGCTTGCAGTGGGCGAATGACAGTGACCTTGCCACGGCGGAGACAAGTGAAACACGGAATGAGAATGTCCGTCACAGGCCTAATTAGTGAAGGACGGTTGACGACTCTGAAGGAGAGGTCACCCTGGTGGATAACTGCGGTGAATACGTGGTAATACAGAGCTGGGCAGGGACAAAGATCACATGCCTTTGCATTAATCAAGGTCATTCCTGTACTTGCCTTTGACCTGAAATACAGTCAGGTGAGCTGGGACTTGCCATCATTATATAAACTACATATATATATCCTTCATGAAATATAGCAAAACCATTGGCTGATTTTAAAGATGACACTTGATGATCTAACATCAGTGTTAACCAACACACCATAAGTGTATTGCCTTAGAATCTCTTACTGCGCCTTTAACTTCACAATAGATATTAGAGATATGCACTTTCCTCAACTAGATTTCCATTTTCAGTCTCTCACTGCATTTTCTCTGTACAGCTTCGACCCTTCGAGATCTTACAGATGTGTCGAGTCCCTTACTCGAAAAGAAACGTCCGCATCAGCACAGCAGGTCGGGACTGCCAGGGGGCAGAGCCTGACAAAAGAAACAAGCCCCAGAGCTTGAGGGATGAAAGAGAATAGACGTTAATGAGCAGGTATCTTGCTTTCCTGCAAATACTGAGCTCACAGGTTATGTTTTGTCTGTGCACCCAATGCCTCACTGCCTTCCTAAAAGAAGTCTAAAAAAACCAGGGAAGCATCAGATTGGATTTGACAAAGTGCATAATGGTGTAGGCTTTGAGGGCATCTCTGCATTGTTCTGCCATGAATGAGAACAGACTTATCCTATTTCCGTTTGGCTTTGCATAGAATCTCTTGATGTTTTTTTTACAAAAATCAAACATTTCTCATCTCCAGCCATATGTCACCCTATCTTTTGGAAAACAAGGAGGCTATAAATGACTGAAAACAGTGGCAAAAGGGGAAAATGAAGGGGCTTGTAATTATGCCTCGATTCCAGCACGCTTGAAGATAATTACATAATTAATCCAAGATTGCTGCTTTGTGAGCTCTACTCAGCCCACTATGTCATTGTCTTACACTTCTAAACCCATGTACATAAAGGAACTGCTTTAAACAGCCCCTTGTTTTTAACTGTATAAGACCACTGTGGTAGCGCAGCAGGGTTGCAGTTCCAAGGTTGTGTTTCGCTTCGATCCTTTTTTTCTTATATAGACTTCAAATTTCCATTTCACTCATATCTCAGTTATAAAATCCTGTCAGAGTCTACAGTGTCTGTCCAGCCAGTGCATTCAGTGCAGTCAGCGTGAGACCAGTAGTTTCCGCTTCAGCTGTGTGCAGTGCAGTGACAGACATGCATTGCATTTTGGAGATATTCCCTTTGACACCTATGTATTGATTGTTGTACTTCAGTTAAAGAGATGCAAGCCTGTGAGTCATTTGGCAAATGGAACTAATTTGGAAAAGTATCTGAAAGTATATATTCTGGCATGTATAAACTAAAGAAGGGAAAGTTTTACCATCACTGGAAAACTGCATGATGGAGTTTAAAAAAAGATCAACACTAAATACTACTAAAGTACTGAGACAAAATCACAAACAGCACGAACACACTCAACATCCACCTTCACATTGTGACATTTTCCTCCACATCAAGGTTCTGCTGATGCCACTAAAAAGTTTTGCAGTTTCTTAATTTAGTGCACTTCGCATAAACATAGACCCAGTTGTAATCATGGAAGAAGACAAATTGTGTTAAATGTATAATCCTGTCAAGCCTTGAATCATAGTTTCTCTTCTCTACTGACATTTTTTCGAGGATATACTCAAGGATCCTCAGCAGATAGTCTGCCTGAAGTTGTGTGAGGGGGAACTTCATTTTTATCATAATAAAAAATATCATCTATTACAAGAGTCACTGAGAAGCAGTTGATCAAGAGAGCTATTTTTTGCTGAGTTTGCAGACATTCTCAGATGGGGCATGTTTTCTGTAAGGGTAAGTGTTTTAGTGGCCTATGTTAGGGCAGCTCTTGCAGCTAAACACCAAAGAAATTGGAACAGCACATGATGAGGTACAAAATACTGAATACTTAATTAAACAAACAAAATAACAACTGTCAGGACTCTGAGACCTTGACTCTTTAATTAAATGTATCAGTACTGAATCCCTGTAATCATTTTCACAAGATATACAATATATTGTTTAGTTGACACAAATTAAATTGATATAAGTGCATCAGTTATTGGTATGAAGCTTTCCCATTGTTTTAATGTCTGGCTTTGACAACAGCAGTCAATCCTGGATCAGATATTCAAGCTGCATTTCGGCCTAAACCCTTATTTGGCCACAGATAGATCTGGACAGCATTTGTAGACCTTGTCAGGTACTTCGCTTGGTCCAGGGGCTGAGATGACTCTTGCTTCTTTTACTACCTCCTGTATCTATTTCAGACTCTTCATATCAAAGTGGACTTCAGGGACTGTTTGGTCAATAAAGGCTCTAGTGTTCCAACTACTGGTCTCTCAGGATCATGCAGGGTGGCATGGAGGAATTGAACTACTTCCTCCTTGGATGATAAGTGTAACTTATCCATTGAATATCTCGGTACCCAGACCTCTACTACTTTGTCAAGCAGTTTGACATGCTTTTTTAGGTGTTTAAAGTGGTAATGGTGTTAAAGCAGTCGTTTGATGCTGTCTTTACTTGCGTTTGTTTGCTGTGTAATCTGAAAGAAGTCATAACTTTTCATGACAAACTATTCTATTCATAGCCATCAGTAATCCTAAAGCTTTACATTACAGACCATAATTTACCCCTTACTGGTTGTACTGTACTTAAATGGTACATATTCCTGACTAAGAAATCTCTTAAATTAAATTACCACAAACTAATAGATCCAAAGTAAATCTGTAATGCAGCATACAATTAGACACCGCTTTCTGTCAAATCCTCCACTAAGACATTTTTTTTTACCCTGAAAAGCCTTTAAACAGCATTTAGTCACTAAGCCCAGAGGGATTGTGAGTATTAAACATTAAAGGGATGATGGCAAATGCAAGCTACAAATCAATTAATGCAATTATAAATTATTTAATTCTTGTTCCAAATCCACTGATCAGTGACATGTTCCCTCTGTGGCGGTTCCAACTTCCTCACTTTTATAAGTGTGTTACCATTACTGCATTTGATTGATTTCCTGAGTTAATTGGCCTGTGCATTATTTTCAAGCATATAAGAATGGGTCCTCTTTGAACCACCAAAAACGTGTATCCAGAGGGTATGAGTGTAAAGTGTGTGTTTCCATTGGAATGCTGACTAAGATTTTTGAGACTGTAACAAAATATAAAGTACTATAATTATTTCATCTTCTGATAACAAATATAAGGGGTTATAATATGCCGACTTCATGCTAACTGAGTGCAGCGCTATTTTGTCTATGACTCCTAGTGAAGCTGTTGGCTAATCGTCTCATTGCCAACTGTGTACAGATGGGTGTCCAGGGGATATTCAGATTCTGCCCTTGTTTATATATTCATGTCAAAGTCATTTAGACCTTCTGATGATGATAAGATGGTAATTTTTTCACATTACACAGTCATTGTCAAAAGAAAGTTGTCAACATGAATGAGAAGAATATCAATACATGATTGTATATTTCAAAAAAATATATTTTGTTTATATTTATTTTTTAAAGATAATGCTGTGACCATGAGGCAGGATACATTATCACTAAAATAATATAGATCCATATTGAGGTTCATATAAATAAAACCGACAAAAGCTTCTACTGTATACTTAATTCTGGATTTTGGTCTTTGGCATGATTAAATGTTCTATTAATTCTCTATTGGTAAACAACTCCATGTTAGCTTAAATTTTGACATTAGCATCTCTTCCATAGACCCTGTAATATTTATATGTGCACTTGTGTTCACACTGTATGTTAACAAGTTGTCAACCAAAGCTATAACACCTGAATGGCATGGATGTAGCCCCATTAATCAGTATTTTATATACCAAAATGTGGCATTTTTAGTTGTTAGCCGGCAGTTAAATTTAGCATGAAGTCACTTTAACATGTCTTTAAATAGCCCCTTCATCCGAGCGACACCACATACTGTATGAAGCTATATGTAAAGGCTCGACCACTAATTTTTTGTTTTGCATATATAGCAGAAGCATCCCGGAGGCCCGCATCCTTCACTTTGTAAAAAGTGCAATCCCTTAGTTATCACCCCAACTCTAAGCACTTTATGACAGTCCCTAAAGACTACAGTCCAGGATAGAGTTGATTTCAACTAAAGCTGCTGACCTCAGCTCTCTAACCTTCCCCATTATTATCCCAGAGATCTCTTTGCATTTACCATGCAGGACCTAGCTCCAGGGTTGATGAATACATTTAGCAATGGTAGATGTTTGTTCTAGTTAAATGAATGGGTAGAAAATGTTTGGAGAAGCAAGACAGCACTGTTTTATTGTTAGGCTTGGAATCAGGTCATGTGAAATGAGCTGCAATGAAATGCAATGTATAAGCTCAGAAAGCGATGCAAGGTGCCTCAGTGTTAAATACTGTCGGATGCAGTCCTTGCTTTTTTAGGACGAACTTTAAATTACTGTTTACAAAACACCCAGGTAGAAACATATGGAACTGATTCGTGATTACAATCAATCAGATGTTTAATCATATGAGAAAAACTAAGGAGAAAATCCTCAAATTTCATTAGAATGTTGTTTGTGCTTTTTAATTGCATTTCCTTACATTGTTGTCACGAGAATGTTTTATTCACTGTTACCCCTGAACAGCTGTGTAGTAAATAGGAATCGTGCCATGTGAATTACACAAGGGTTAAAAAATGTCAAAATGTCTTTTTTTCTTATCTACTGCACCTTCCGTTCCGTCTAGTAATAGAGTATTGGTGCGATAAGACCTCCAGATAATCAGTAAACTCAAGAAATGCCTGTTATGGTCTGCTGCTTTTTGTGATACTGCAGTGAATGTAAAATATCGAAGGAATGCGGCTCATGCATATTTTCGGCCGTCATCTCACCGTTTTGTATTTTACATTGGATTTAAAATATTAGATGGGAGGCTACAATGTTCAACATTTTATTGACATTTTATTTATAATGAAACGTTTAATGCATGAGAGATAGACAGGACCACAGCAGCTATCAATTATCTACCAAGTAAAAGTTAGTAGGTAAAACATTTCATCTTAAGAACACACTTCCCAGCATATCAATCACAAAAATAAATACTACTTTAATTACCCTTAACATGAATGACAAATAATTATTTTAATAGCAGCCTCTCACTTTATAGTTCACATGGCTGCTGTGATACCAAGTTATCATGGCTGATGAGGAATGGTCATGAATAATGATTTAAAAATGTTGTAAACTAGTTTTTTTAACAACATGTTGGCAGTTTTGCCATAGTAATTGCACGCAGAGTGATTTGTTGTAGTAGACTGAAACAGAAACGAGAGTCCCACCTGGCTGTTGCGACACTCAGAGGAGTCAGCTAATTTAATAAACCAAACACACCAATTGAGTCTTTCAATGTGACCTTGTACAGTCCACGGCACATCATTTAGATTCCATCTGCTCTGAATTAAGGATGTGCACATTCTCATTCATGTCCCTGCTGCTCCAAGCAAAACAACTACTGTTGATCAGAATCACATAAGCGCTGGGAACTGCCTGCATGAGATGAGCACAGCTGCTAGGGAGTTTCAGGTGGAATGACACTACATTATGGAGCTTTAGATATCAGCCCTATTTTTCACAGTGGTCTTTAAACTCTGCCATTTTCACATATTTAAAAAAAAATATATATTATTATTAGCCTTGCTAGGTTTCAGCTACTTTAAATTTACTTCTCATAAAGCACATAGTGAGATGGAAATATAAACTGAGAGACAGTTCATTCACTTGTGCAGAAACATTGCTTTTTCTTTTGTTCGTGTCAACCTGTCAGAATGTAGGCGACCATGCTAGATCAAGACATAAGCAAACCTTAACTTCTAATTTGACATCCTTTCTCAGTTAAACTGAATGTCACGCTCTTGACCTAAGTACCGGAATTTAGTATTATCCATTTTGAGCATTGAGTTTATAAATCCTCATTAGCATTACAGGATGAATTCTGAATGACCACGGAGCTCTATATAAAAGCTTATGTTATTAGCGTACTGTATAATTAAACTGTTTTGCATGCCAAGTTGGAGGCAAGTGAGTTGCTGATTGCTTAAAGTCTCAACATTACATTGATACTATATATTTTACAACATTTCTGAAATATCTCTATTGAGGTCTGCTCATACAGAAAAGTGAGCTGACACCTACATCTTATTACTTACTCAGTTTTTCAGCGTTGTTAATCGTGGCTGTACGTAGAGAGCTTGCAAACAACAAACATGCAGGTTTGCTGCACACAAAATGTCAAATGATGTGTCTTCATTTCACAAATTCTACCCAATGAAAACATTTTTAAAAAACACCACACAGTCATGTTTGAGAGTGTATGAAACACACCCGCAAACTGTCTGACTCTGTGGGTCCCTGCCCTTCAGAAAACTGTTATCCCTGCAGGCCAACACTTGAACGAGTTTCAGATCCAGCAGTTTATTAGTTGCATCCTGCTGAGCACACTTAAGGCTGCTAGCCCAATTAGGCACATTTGCTACTTTCCCAGCCTCAGCACAGGATCATTGGAGTAATTTTTCATGCTTATGCTAACAAAAAGGGCATTTTCGTTCTCTATTGTACTTAAATATTACTCAAAATTTAATTAAGGAACAAGGGCTCTCCCAAGGACATATGAAGGCAACATTCACAGAACCTTGTCACTTTAAGAAACTCTTGCCTCAGTCAATTGAGATACATGATCATTTTAAGAGCTCTAGAAATTGTTTAGAGACTTTTTTGGATGTCTGGTATGAACAGTCCCTTTCAATAGCTTGTCACAGTAATTAGGTTAAAAGGCACTTGGGAAAGTTGAAGCTGCCAACTGAAAATAATCTAGGCATGCCTGCCAATGCATTAAGATCTCAGACAAAAGGTAGATTCAGTGGTGCCCTTGCAATGCAGTGCCTTTATGTGCTCCTGCTTAGTTTTAGTCACCAAGTTTTACATTTTTTATGACAACCTCCACAGCATTAAAGGATGAGGTTGTGTTCACAAGCAAGGCAGCAAAATGTAAACATTTCACAAGCAGCCACTATTAGTGCAACAACTGCCGATTGCTAATATTACTTGAACAGGTGAAGCTTTTACATGAGCAAACAGGAGGGAATAGCTTATGTAATTAAATGACCAAAGAGCACAACCACACATTTGGTTTACCTCTCAATAAATTGACGTTGCTTTTAAAACCAATCAATCGGATGGCAACCACTAAGAATGGCTTAATTGTCACTGCCCCGTTTTGTGAAAGACTGAAATCTGTGCAACAATAATGTGCACCCCACAGGAGAAAAAATTGTTGATGGGCATTGATTTAACTTGACTCAGTCCTCTGTCAACGACATTATGGCTTCTCTGCACAACAAAGGAACCACTCTCTGAGCAATTAATCAATGTTTAAAACATCAAATTGGAAATCTGTGGACCTGGTGGCTGCAGCCTACGGCAAACTAACCAACTATCTGATTCACTGACATAACAAACGCAAAAGAATAGACTTATGAAACCAAGCAACTCTGACATATAGGCGAAATCGCTAAAAGTGAAAGTGAGTTTTTATGGAGGCCTCTTACGGAGATCTGAGATCATTTTGTCTATTTCTGTCAGAGACTCCACTGAGGGGCTGCATAACAGGCAGATTGAGATAAATAAGGACTTTGTTTGAGCCGTGGATTATGCAAAGGTTTTCTAGAGGAATCGCAGAAGATAGAGCCCTAAATAAGTATAATAGGTCTCCAAGTCTGCCAGTATTACCATCCATCATAAAGTCATTAGTACGGGGGCCTATGACAATGACAGAAAACATGATGAGCATTTTTCATACCAGTGTTACCCATTAATTACCTTCATTGTGACGGATCAGTGTTGTCTAACTTGTCCCACCAGTTTAATAATTAACCCCAAATATGTTATACTCGTAATAAAATGCAAGATTTCTGAATTCAATGTACAACTGTATGCAGGACTAAGGGCTGGGCAATACAACAATAATTATTGCAATATAGTTTACATCCAATAGCAATATATCAAAAGTTCAATATATATCAATATATTGCTTAAGCATTGTGCAAGCATGGTGAGGAGGTATAATGCATAGTTGGTTTTGATATTTCACCTCAAATTTGTAAAATGTTTGGCAAGTGTTTGACATTCTGGGCCCATAAAAGAGATTAAAAGAGACCCCCCAAAAAACCAAACTTCGCTACAAACTGCTCAATCTACTCTGCAAGTTTCGGTAGGATGAACAGAATGACAGAGACACTTGGATCGCAACTTTTGAATCACATCCCTGCAGGTCCCTTCCCTGAGGCTGTGTGCCGCACAACAACACTGATAGATCAGAGTGGACTGAGTAATGTATTACAGAGGGAGAGCTGCTCATAAAGTTGCTAGATTTGCTGGATTTTACACACTAGAGATCTGCAGGTGCCAAGATTCATGGGCTTTGGAGGGGATTCATCTTTGATCTTGCCTTCTCAGCACTTCCGCTATATCAATCTCTTTGAGGCAACACTGTTATATTCAGAGTGTGCTGTCATTTATGGACAGCTACAAGCATCAGTAAATTCAGCCAGTATTCAAAGTATAATTTGAGCGGGACTGTTTACTGTATGTAGAATATGAAAACCTGATTAGTGAACTTTACTAGTATACATGCTATGTATATGTTGAGAAAAACAGAATAATGAATTTCTTATGCTCGGCCCAAATATAATTTTAGCAGCACACTTGTCCTTCTTCGTTCTTTCTGTATCTTTCTGGGGTTTTTTTTTCAAAGTCTCTTCTCTTCAGCAACAGTTCTGTGGTTTCCACCATTACCCACTGTGGTGGTATGCTGCCCATGGTGGCACTGATCACCAGACTTCAATCCAAACACTTCTCTGATGTTTCCAGGCAACTCGGACCCTGCCTCGAAATGAGCTGAACAAACAGCGCAATCCGATGACTGTTGCCTCAGTAGACTTTAAAGGCTGCAAAGGAAATGTCAGCGCAGTTCAAATTACGAATGATCAGATAAATGGAGTTGCTTTGGTGACATTTCTGCCTCGTCTTGTTTTTCATTTTTCCTACCAAACAAAAACTCCAACTATTTTTTGGGGGGTAATAAGTCTAACAAAAGCACATGATTTTGTTGAGATTTCGGGGGGGATTGCGGGGTGTCCTCACCACTACCACGACACTCTGACACATACATCCACCCAAACACACACACAATCACATGCACGACAATAATTACCAATGGCATGGAAGACACTGCATGCACTGAAATACACCAATGTCTGACATCAGCAGTAACACGTCTTCGTAGCCTTGAGCATTTTCTATTTCTGACTTCTTCTAACAAGCTGTCTGTGTGTGGGAGAGGTGAGCGTGTTGTTTGGATTTTAAATTGCTGATAAATCCGTCAGTATCAGGTGACAGCTGGCAGAGTCCTCTTTGGCACTCTGCAATTCACCCCAGTCTAATAATGAGTAGATTTGTTTTGATTTCATTGGGAAATACTATTGATAATGATTATTATCATTAAATCATTATTACATTGAGTGTGACTATGATTATGTTGTGGTTTTGGCCATAATTCGCAGTAATCCAAAACGCAATCTGAAGGCAATTACATGGTGCACAGTGGCCTGTTGTCTACCAAAGACCCTTTTGATATTTGTTTGCACAGCATAGAAATACTAAAATAGACCCTTCCCAGTGTCTTTTCAATTTAATAGCTGAGGTGTATCTGATACTGCTATGTCAGGGATTTTATATAAAGAAACAAGACATCTTATAGACTAGACCCATCCCACATACAGCATGTCTACAGAATGACGTTCCCAATATAAGGGAGTGTCACTGGTCCGTGGAGCCTCATTGCAAGTGAGGCCTTAAGCATAATGGAAATGATTTACCAGGTTTGACAAGTAATTTTTGAGGGGTGTTTCCTTCAAAAACTGCTTCAACTCCTTTTTTACAGTAAATGATCAAGACAGTATTTCCCCAAGGGCCTTGAAGGTCTATGACATTCTGATAATTTTTTTGTCCTTTTTGAGACAAAAAAAACAAAATACACCATGTGAGGCATCAATGAGGCTGTAATCTGTCAGCCTTAAACGGGCAAATAACTGGAGAACTACTACAGCAAATTAATAAGCAAATAAAGCACATATATAATCTGGGATAAAAGTGGGCACTTTTGAATTTGTACTCTATGAGGCTTTCCCATGTTATTACAGTAAAACTTGGAATCTTCTTCGTGATATATGGGCACATATAACAGGCTTTGGGAAAATAAACTATAGGGTTTCCTGGAACAAACTGCCCCCATAACAATGTCAGTATATCAGTAATCAGAGAAAAATGGATAGAGCTGGCCACTGCTGTGCTGAGGAGAACACTGGTGTGACGAGAACAGCCTGTGCCGATGGCTTGTGTCTGTGAGATAAAACCTCTGCCAAAGGAAAATGGGAGCATTTACAAATCCCTCACATTTGAGCACAGGCACACACACAAACGAAATGGGGGGGAAATGGTCAGAGTTTGCCCCTCTTGTTACTGCAGAAATGGAGGTGTTGAGGACAGCAGGGGGTGACCTCCAACTTGATGGTAGACATCACCTCACCGCCTGACATATAATTGAAGAATACAAATACGAGATGCCCTTGGATTAAAGGTCCTATATAGAACTTTGAAGGAAAATTCTTCCTCTTGCTTACTGTTTCACAAAACAGTAAGCTGTTTTTTGGGGTGTGGCATAGTTTTTTGGGGTGTGGCATAGGTATTTGTTGTGAATAATTAGTTGAATGTGTCATATGAGCCCCTTAATATTTTAAAAGAGCAATTTTCAAACATTTTAAACATAAAAAACAAGGGCGGGATAGGTGTGAATTTGTCCACCATCAAATGTAATTCCAAAAGAGAAGCTGTGTTTGCATTGACTTGTAAATGCAAAAAAAAAAAATGAAACCCTGTTCCTGTCCCTGTGTCATTCCTTTAGAACATGACACAGAACAATACATCCATTTTACAATTATATGGTTAATTGTTAGGTCTAGGCACAAAAACAGCTTTGTCAGCTCTAGGAAATGATTGGGGCTTATGTTGAAAAAAATAAAATCACGGGTTGTTCATCATTGTGGTTACGCTAATTAACACTGATAGGGAACAATCATGGGCATAATCAGAATTAATCAGCATTGACTGTCGATAGGAAAAAGGAAACGATCATTGGCCTCGTGTGTTTAAATCTGACATTTTACGGTCCCATCCATCAAGCCTGACCTTACCTCGCTGTGGACTTTGTAGCTCTGACACAATGTCGCCCAACATCATCCTTTGTTCTAAGGCTACTTTTCTTCAAGACGGTCTTGGTAAAAGATATCTTTAAGTCCCACTCAATAATGTGTTTTTGCTTATTGTTACTTGGTTGGGGAAGATCAGTCAGAGGTTGCTTAATGCACAAGATCCTTGAAGCTAAGTTTCAGTCCAAAAAATAATCTTCTCCTTTATCCTAGTTTTTTGTGGGTTTGTTTTTTTCTCCCCATCATGTGTGAAGTAAATGTCTACTTTTATCACACAGGCTTTAGTCTTAGCCGCAACATGAACAGAGCTTCCCTCATTAATCATTTAGGGAAGGCAATTTGCACAGCACCTGTCCCAAGCAGGAGGCTATTAAGGTCCTCAGTCAAAGCGAAACCAAGGCATTAATGGTTGGAAGGTAAAACTCATTTACAAAATATTGCTTTCTTTGGATAGCTTGAGGTAGTGGTGCTACAGGGCAGTTTTCTTCCCGAGGAGTGTATATGTATTCAGTCAGCCCTTCAAACAAGGTATCCTCAGGTAAAAGTGTTTGCTTAGGCATGGTGCACTGATTGGATTTAATGTTTGTTTTGTTTTGTGTCCATTGCCTCAAAGTATTTATTAAAATAGCCCTCACAACATTTCTCTTTAACTAAATGAAAGACAATTTTGGGAGCATTTCAGTAATGCAAGGTGGTTTCAAGGTGGCAGTTCTAAGACAAAGCTCAGTACAGCATATATATTTTCCCAGTCACCTCACTGCAGTCTCCAAGCCCGTTTCTTGCAGCATGCCGAGTTCAAGGATCGAGCAAATGCATTCAGAATTACTGCACTGTGACACCAACTCTGAGGACTGTCCACAGTGCCTTTCCTCCGGTCGAAGAGCGTAGGCAGCCCTGTGCTCACCAGGCCAACAATTTCATACTCTCTGTGTCCTTCACTGCCTGATCTTTGAGCCTTTCAGTGATGATCATAATGGAGAGAAATGTAGCAGTGTCCAACAGACATCCTCTAGACACGTCTCCCTCAAGGATCCAGTCAGTAAATCATAACAGGGCTCCACTCCCAGGGGACGAGCTCAGTTTGAACTAGCAGCACTGAGATGGTCAAAAATACAATCAATGGAGACTTTTATATATGAAAAATGGACAAATGCAGCACTACATTGTTTTGGAGCATACTGGAAAAAATATGGTCATTAATTGGTGCCATTTACTTGGAATGACAGATGTTTTCAGACCACTCGGATGGATGGCACTTTTCAGACATATTCAGGAACAGCACTCAGCAGTTCAAAGAATGTTTTGTGGATAACAGCTTTCAAGTGCTCCTGAAAATATAACTAGTGATATTTTCCTATTGTAAAACTATCATGAAGGAAGGATCTAGATTACAGGGTGTGAGGGTACAGGTTGATGAGGGCTGATAGTTGTGTCTGCGCAGTGAACATGCAAACAGTACGCTCTCATGCACGAGAGCTACACAAAGCTCTACAATAAGGCAATGTGCAAAACACCAAGTTACACTGTTTATCCTACTGTGGGAAGTGTTAAAGAAAAACTTTGGTATATTAAGAAATTGTGACGGAACAAATAAAGACCATGGCGGGCTGCTAGTCTATGTAATTAATGAGAACACTGAGGACTGTTGTAGACTGCCTTAGGTTGTTTCTACGTTTCCGAATAAACTGACCACTGAAAACTAAATTTTATATATACAACAATATATATTTAAAAAAATAAGACAGAGCCTATAGAATAGAATAGAATGCCTTTATTGTCATTGCACTTAGCAACGAAATTCAATTGCGCTTCCCCTGGTGGTAACACATATGACAGGACAAGTAAAGCAAATGTAAAGTAAATGATAAGAGTTGATAAATAGCTAAAAGAAGACATAGTCCATAAAGTGCAGTGCAGTCCATGTGGGTCATGAGTTCAGGTGTTTTATGGCACTTGGATAAAAGCTATTCAAAAGTCTGGAAGTGCCACCCTGGAAGGATCTGTAACGCCTTCCAGATGGCAGCAGAGTGAAGAGGTTGTGGCCTGGGTGGGAGCAGTCCTTAATTATGTTTTTTGCCCGCTGCAGGCATCTCCCTATAGAGGGATATCATTTCAATCTCTATATGCAATGATTCGTGATGAAATAATGTCTTTACTATTTTATTAAATAACGGATGAAGACTGTGAAACCTTCTGAGCGCCTATCAGCAACTTTTCCCCCAGACAAACCTACTGCATTGGCATTTGACATGATATTTCATGCAACATTTACACAACCATCTAATTTTAGCAGATTATCAAAATTCCAAGTCAACACAAGAAGAGTACAGTGTAGGAGTAATCATAAACAGATAGAAAATAATGGGCGTTGTCCATCTCAAACTTTTATCGTGTAGCAAAAAAACCCAAACAATCTCACATAGCAGGGCTGGCTTTCTGGTCTTCAATAACAGACAAATGGCTGAGGTTATTGGGTGTTGTACAATACTATGTAGCACTGACAAGGACAACAAAGGAGAAGTCCGTTCTTTAAAACCTGGGCCCCATTTTCCCATCATTGTGGTTCTAAATTATTGCTAGGGACTAAAATGTTTGGAGTCGGTCCGAGTTTGTGCAAGATCACAATAACCAGCAACTGATAAACTGCTTCAAGGCAATCACATGGAGCATTTGTTTGAATACAGGAATTATCCTTTCCTGCAATTTGGTGGTTATTTGAGAATAACGTCACTAGTATATTTAAAATATGACCAATGCCTTTTTTGGCATATATGTATATGCTGCCAAGTGCTGACATTAATATACAGTACATTGCAAACAGTCCAAGCTGGGCTTAACAGTTCATGCGGAGATGACGGTGTCACATTTTCAGGGATGTCCCTGCAGGCAGAGCGGGACCTATCATCTCTGGAGCAGACAGGAGACGGACAGAGCCCAGAGGAAGGAGAATACTAATTCAACAGCCAATGCACTGCCAAGCTGTTATTAATCTCCATGCAGCTCCAATGCTTTTACTATTAAACATTTATTCCATTTGAATACAAAATGAAATCCCAAAGAAATCTAATGTCAAAGCTCGGGTAGAAATCTTCTTAAAATATCCTTGTGGGGCTGATGTGTGGCTCATTGCTCGGCTCAGACAATGGTTAGGAATGAGGTCAGTGCATTCTCTGTGAAACCCACAACCCCACTCAACCCATCAGTCAACAGATAATGGAGCAGCAGAGCTGAAAAATAATCACATTGAAATACAGAATTCTGTATATTTATGCACAATGGGATTCATGGTGAGCTGCAAATTGAAGTATTAATGGCACTTTCTTAATGTCCAGTAGCATCCATTGGATAATCTATGCGTATATGCATTGCCTAGCCTGAAGGAGTTCAGTCAGCTAAGTGAGTTTCATTGTCTTGGGTTCTCATCTACCCATAAAAATCCACTGTATTATTTGTATATGGGAAATTTTCCACCTAGGAGATTTTCTGCACCCTGGTGAATCACGTGAGTGGCAAATATCGGCAAAGTCGACAGGCAGCCTGCGGGTTTAGGGTCGTGACAAGCTCCACAGGTCTTTCAAGTGTGTTCACAGCTCAGGTCAACCATAGGCTTCCATAGAGATTGGCCTGTAAGCAGTCGCCTGGTCAAAGGAGATAAGGGTGACAAACATATAGAGGCCACCATTGGAGGAAAATTGCACAAACACAGCAGGCCAAACAGAGGGGAAAAAGGCTGAGATATTCCTGTGTTGTGCTGGAATGCAGGAGCAGTGACCCTTATGAATTGGATATGCTGCTCTGCAAAGCTTTTAAAAAGTTATTTTGGCTGAGTGAACTAGCAAAATGATGCAAAAATATTGTGCTTGCTGTATGTGCTTTAGCTGAAACACACCAATACCTTTTTGGGGGGTAAACCAGCAGGCTCCTGTAGTTCCAATAAGCCAATTAATTACTTTTTAAATTCAAATAACTCAGAGCAGTAAAAAACAATCTTCGCAACAGCAAGTGGGACCATTAAAATATCACAGATAAGATACCTAAGAGAAATGAAAAACATAAAAACAAATTAGAAGTCTTGCTGTGGCCAAAATGCAACATCTGGCAGTGGACCTCAATATTCTTGTAATCACTAATCCTTACCACACAAAGTTTTACAGCATTTCCCATACATTGACTAGACTGTGGCAGCCCGCCATAGTCTAATTTATTGCCCCATAGACTCATAACAAACCGAAAATATTTTTTACACTTCTCATAGTAACATAAATAATCTCTAAAGGTAAACGTTCACACAGAACAACGCAAAAGTATTTGCGCTTATAGATCAAATGCAAAAATGCATCTAGATGGGAATTTTTGTGCGTTTTGCACCGTTGCTTCAACAGAGCAGCTGTCAGTCTGTCACCCGGCTCTGCGCTGCTCCTCACACATACACACAAATAACATAATGATGGGGAGGTGGAGAGCTCCCATGTGTACTGAAGTAAGGTGAAGGGCTCTGGAGCAAAAACAGCTTTTCACCTGCATATTCAAAGCTCAGTGAAGCCGGCCGGCCGGCCGAGTGACAGATTTCTTGCCTTATTAGCATGATTAGTCAGAAGTTGTCACCAGAGGAGAGTAGCCTCTCCTATGCTCAGAATTAAAAATCATCTGATATATTGCAATATCCTCAGGAAATAATCTCTTCAGAATTTTATACAAATTACTACTTTTACTAGAAAATGCCTGCAGCTTTATCATTTCTGTTCAATGTAAATAAATATAAATAAATACATTTTATTTATGGAGCCCTTTTCATCAAAAGATCTCAAAGGGCTACAGGTTAAAAGCAGTGCAATTGGGTAATTGTTCTTTGCGATAATTGTTTTTTATGCAAAGAATGATATTTTCAAAAGAAGTTACTTTTTTTCTCTATTTTTGTAATGGTATGTGGGTGGAGGTTGTCAGGGTCCATACCACACATAGATTAAAAGGATATTAATTGTAGTGATCATCATTCATATCCATACAAACTGTTTATGATTACATTCTTTACAACAGCACACAATTGTTTACAAGAGCATAACGTTATTACAGATCTGGGCTCATAAATTGATATCAAATTGCACCAGATTGGTGGATTTAACCTTTTTTTTAAAATTCTGGGACCCCCGTAGAGGATCTTACATCCATCCAACATAATCTCTCAAAATCCTTTGGTTTAATGTATCCCAAAATTCTGATTTCAGAGACACAAACCCTTAGTTCAGGTATTTTAAATCCAACCAACCTAAAGAGCTACATATAAAAACACTTAATTACAACTGATCAGATAAGGATAAAATAATATTTACCTTTAGAGGTGAGAAAAAAAATACTGACAAACAGAACCAGTTAACAAACCTGAATGCAGCACTCCAAGAGTAACTTTTTGACATTAAAATTCACAGCCCCTTTTCTGTTGCATTGGCCCAGTACACATGGCCATTGTAAAGGATTTTCAAGGATTTCAGAACTGAAGAAAAACAAAGTGCTACAGTTTCTGCACACCCTGTGGCTAAATCATCAGCTGACTCTGCACGCTTTGATAGCTGAGGTGAAGCTGAATACACAAGCAGATCCCTAAAACGTACACGCTTAAAGTGAGGATACACTGACATGGGTTGACTATGGTTCGTGTATTTGTGTGAGGGTGAGAGCAAAATAGAAAAGAGGGATAGCGAGCGACAGCAAGGCAAAGAACACTGCACACAGCTCTCAGATGAGGCGACTGCAAAAAACACCAAGTTAGGACCTTTTAAGTCGTGTAAAATATTTAACAAATGGTTATGAAACTCTGGCGGGGTAGTGTATATATGAAACGTAGTGTATATACAGTTGTAGCAGACTTCCCTGCCACCGCGGCTCACGCAGCACACACCAGAGACAGACGCTCACTCTTCAATCCCAACAAAACAAATATAATCCAACACAAACAGTCATCGGTCTCATCTGGCGACAGCTTCCCCCACGTCCATCCCTCTGCCACATGCAAGAGCTCTCCTGAGCCACCTCCACATGCACCACTAAAATACAATCAACTACTTTGATAAACCTATTGTGAACCAGTGGATTTACATGTTTTCCAACCTTTTTTATTATATTAGAGTTATGTATAACCAATGTTTATTTGAATGATGCTTACTTCTTTGTTCTAGTAACACAGCTTCTGTGTTTTTTTTCATTGTCTTGGACACAACAGATTGTGACTTGGCAAAAGCCAAGGCCCAGTGCCATCTATCCATCCATCGTCTACCGCTTTATGCATTTAAGGGTCGCGGAGGGGCTAAAGCGAATCCCAGCAAACATTGGGCGAGAGGCGGGGTTCACCCTGGACAGGTCGCCAGCCTATCGCAGGGCCACATACAGAGACGGACAACCATTCATTCTCACATTCACACCTACGGTCGATTTAGAGTCTCCAATCTACCAACCCCATTCTGCATGTCTTTGGACTGTGGGAGGAAGCCGGAGAACCCGGAGGGAACCCGCGCATACACGGAGAGAACATGCAAACTCCACACAGAAAGGCCCTGGTTGGTTTGAACCGGGGGGGGAACCCGCGCATACACGGGGAGAACATGCAAACTCCACACAGAAAGGCCCTGGTTGGTTTGAACCGGGATTCAAACACAGAACCTTCTTGCTGTGAGGCGAAAGTGCTAACCACTACACCACCGTGCAGCCAGGCCCAGTGCCATTTATCAGATATCCCAGGGCCCCTGTGATGAGATTTGCTTCATAGTCCAGTTGATGCTGCACCTAATCGAGACTGGGGTTTGCACTGAAGAGCTCCCACCCCAGCAGGCACCGAGCTACGCCACACTATCCACTTGACTATCAGAGCCTTTAGAATCGTTATGATGATCCAATTATTTCACAAAGTACAACACATGCCTGTTCAGCACTGAGGCGGCTACTCACCCTGTGGTTTCACTGAGGAGGCTTCAGGAGAGTTTTAAGAATGGGCATAATTATGCGTTTTCCCAAACTCTATCACCTGACTATTGATTTAAGCAGTCTCCCTTTACAGCTCAACCATCAGGAGAAAAAAAAGAGCTCACAATTGGATGCAGAGGTCTGTGCTTTGGAATATTTCCTACTATGTGGTTGTTTTCACAGGCACATCCCTAAATAGAGTATGTAGAGGACAGCTGGAGAGAGATGCCGTGCTGCATGTCCTTCAACACTCAAATGGGTTGATAGGGTTGACAAGCAAGCAGTAACATAGCAGGCAAGCTAAGGTGTGGGGATGGTTGCTGATGGCTTTTCCCACCTAATCCCTACTCTCATAAAGAGAATACAGCTACTGGTTATTCCAACAGCTCCGTGTGACACATAGGTGCTGGGGTAGGCTGAAGTCCGCGAACTGTTTATGCTGCCACAGTGACCGGTTACCATGATCTGTGGGCTCCTGTCTGTTAAAATGTGTGACAGGCAGGGAAGCCTGTACTCAGGAACTATTCTAGATGGAGAAAGGCCTTGGCAGGAACATTTGGCTTCGCTGAAAGCACTGCAGTGCATGCAGACTTTAGTCCACCATCTCTACTTGTGACACAAGGTGGACAGTTTTTCCAAGGTAGTGCAAGGAGTGTGAGCATAATCCTCAAGGTTGGTTGTAGTCCTCCATGCTGTCTTAGTGTTAAATTAACTAAAAGAAAACTCACTAAAGAAAATGTGTACATATATAAAAAGGATTATACAATCCAGTGGACCTAGTGCAGCTCGGTGTGTTCACACCGAACGTGACACGAATTATCAGTGTGGGTTGATTACATACAAAGTCAATGCAAAGTCTCGTGTAGATGAGCGTGAATAAGCACAAATGATCCTGCAGCCAAACCCAGTTCCTCGCACAACCAAACTCGCATGTTCATATTCGGTGTGAACACAGCATTAGTGAGGTGCTTTCAAGCACCAGGTAGTAAAATAATAATGATTTGAGTGCTTTAATAACATTGAAATAACATTTTAAATCATATGTGCTTTGCATATTCTGCAATTGCATGTTACATAGCATGAAATTATAACTCAAGACTTGTAGAAAAGAAAGCATTCTGCACCTTAATACCTAACTGGGCAGTCCCGCTGGCGGAATTGCCGGAGTGTGATTGGCATCTATTCATTTCCTCCGAAATGGGAACAGGCTAAATCAGAGTCAATCATTGACCCTTTCAGACCGATTCCAAAGACTGGATAGTGCAGAGGATTAGCTGTCTTTGCCACTGCCTTGTTTACTTCCTGTAATTGTAAGCCATAAAATGACTGTATAAATTGCACAAAAGCATTAATCATGCCGTACAATTTTCTTTCATACCATAACCCCCTCCAAATACAAAGGCTCTCATTTCCTGCTCAATCTCTTGACAGAAATCCAATCAACAGTGGATCATAATTTATTCACTGGTGGAGAGAGAATCCCTTTTCAAGTGTATGAAGACATCTCATTATTTTTTTTTAACAACACACATGCACACACACACACACACACACACACCATATTATTGTCTTATAAGGTAACAGAGAGGGATTGTGTTTTCATCATGACTGACAGAGAAAATAAAAATATAATATGAATCTTACATAAATTTTCACACACAACTATAATTAGTTTTATGTATTTCTTTATGCAATATTTACTGTTTGGATTTATTTTTTGTTCTTGGTGCTGCAGGTCACCAAGAATGGTGTCTCATATTGCTTTTGTTCCAGCTCCAGAGTTCTTTTTAGAATAATATTTTGTACTGTTAGATATGCATTAATTATCCAGTAAATATCCGAGGACTTTCAGTGTACTGAGATAATAAAATAAATACAAAATATTACAACTTCAGATTTTAAGATTAGTGACAGTTGAGCAGGGGTATCCACACTGTAATTCAAGGTTTTATTCCAACAGGATGTTTTCTTCTCTCTTATATCTATCTCTTTTTTTTCAAGTTAAATACTCTTAACAGTTGTAGATTATCTGATCCTTCTAAGCCAAATAACCACATGTTGCCAAAATCAAGCAAATATTTGTGCATAAGCAGAGTGTGAGCTAAGAAAGCTGTGCACTGTTTTCCTTTTTTCCCTTTGGCTACAGTCTGGGTTGTTCATCAGCATGATTAATGGCCCTGTATGTGTTTGATATGTGCGTTTACTGCACCTCTGGAATTAAAAATCAACTGATGCATGAAATAAACAAAAAGACAGACTGTGATATGGCTCCTCTTTCCCACCAATTACCAGGCAGTGAAATGTAGCATTCATAATCACATAGATTCTAACACACACCACTAACCCTCTGTGGCTTAAACTCCCAACAACTTGTCAGGAATCCAAGATCCAGCAGATTAATTCACTCATGTGTGAGACTCTGACTCTCATCAGGTGTATCAGATGGATGCCAGTGATTTTCTGTTCTGTATTTACTGTGGGGCTACACTTGCAAATTCCCTACAGTATATAAAAACGACATTACTGTTCCCAGTATTTTCAAAAAACATTTTCATCATTTTGAAACATATGCATCAACCACCATTTTTTTCTAAACTTTATTCAACAGTTAGTGTCCTTGAGACTGAGATATTTTAAAAGAGAGACCTGAGAACATGACACATTCATAATCAGACAACCACACAATCAGCATAGAAAAAAAGGTTCAGTCAACCTAATCAACAAAGAAGTAGTAAAACCAATTACAAGTCAATTACACAGGGAGCCCAGTTTGATTTTCAATATTAAAGTCAAATATTGAACATTGAATATGAATCTAACGTATTTGTATAAGTAAGTGAGAGCGAAATGAGAACCATTTAAATTTTAATGGTAGGTAATGAGCCAGTGGTGAATAAAGGACATACCTGCATATAAAACACATTCAGGTTATATAAATTGAATCATCTGTGTAAATATGGTTGTTGAAGTGCTGATTAGGAGGGATAGTGTATTTATCTATAATATGAATAGAAATGAACCAAGAATAGAGCTATGTGGCACCCCATTTACTGACGGTAAGAGTTCTTGCTTCAGTATCATCTGCCAGTTCTCCCTGTGCGGTATGAATGGAACCAGTTCAGTGAAACGTCAACTTGATCCAAAGACTGTAGTTCTTTAAGTGTGAACAAATGATAGGGGCACTAAGACCTAGAAGACAGGGGGTAACTGTTTTTATGTTTATTATAGGATCGTAATAATAATTCTTTATTATTATTCTTATTGTACGTGCAATGCTTCTTTCTTTCATTGTAGAGCAATTCCCGCAAACCATTTACAATATAAATCAGTTAATTGTGATGCGGCCAATTTAAAAATCAACATTCTTTCAATCGCATCCACAGGTTTCAAAGTTTTATGCTGTTGATTTATGCACAAGGGGGATGTGTCTCATTGCACTGAAAACAATAATAGTTTATTGTGCAATGTGCGACAGTGACTCCGCAATGGTATTGTGTCTCTCCTTTGAGCTATGACATAAAGGAAGAGGAGAATGAAAACAGTTTAAACTCACACCTTTGTTGCTTGTGATTTATGAATTATTCCAAATCTGATGTCTCTCATAATACTGCCTCAGCCATTTAAATCAAACTGACAGGCTTATTATTTAGCTCCCGCAGGGAAGGCAGCGTATCATGGAGGAGCATGGCAGAATGCGCCATCCCCAATCCAGGGGGAGAAAATATTACTGTATGTTCCCTTGTGGTGAGAAGTTGTTGCACCAGAACTACATCTCCAAACAATTACCACGGCACTCTCCATCACTCATATGAAACAACATCAGCTGAACAATAATGGAATCTAGAGCCCCTCAAACTGTAGATCAGCCCCACCCGCTTAGTGGAAATTGCATGCTTCTGTGACACACTAATAAATATTATAACAGCACTGTCACACTTTACAGTAGGCTTTGCATGCTTAGGAATGTGCCTGATGATAATCTACATTGAATGAAGTTATCAATTATAGATGCAAGCAAGGAAACAAAGTAATAGGCAATGTCTGAGGTTATGGCCACTTTTCGCTTCCAAGTCGTAACAGACTTGAAATTACTTCACAAAACGGACTGCTAGACAGCGGCACCATAGCCTAAAGGGGAAGAAAAGACTTACTATGTTTTGCTTTTCTTTTTTAAATTTCGGTATCCTTTACACAGGAACAAAAAAATTGACAGGCCTGGGAATGAGAATGAATGCTGTTATAAATACATTTACTCACTGTCCATATTTGCACTAGAAAGGAATCTGAAAAGTGATTATTTTGCATAGTCCATTATGTTCCACTTGCAATTTAGCCCAGTGCAGTATAAGTGCTGGTCTTAACTCAGAAGAACAGCCTCAGCTGTACGCCTCATGAATACAACTGCAGTCTTTAAAATGTCCTTCTCTCACTTCTCTCTGTCCTTCCATCTGTATTTTATGAAGTATTTTATAACCAACCATTGTGCTTTAAGTAGAGGGAATATGCCTTGGTTTCTAATGCACCGGATCTACATGATATGCTGTGTCTCAGTTTTATCTCTGGCACTGCTAAAAATGATAAAGAAAGTCTGTAATATTGTGAGCTGCCACTCAGTTTTATCAAAACAAGTCAGCAGCCCTCACAACACTCTACACCAGCTGTGCTGTTTGATAATAATATATTTTCTTTATATCTCTTTTTTTTATTTCTAATTCATGAGCTCAAATGGAGATTACACAGATGGCCCATTATTTATATTCCAATTTAGGAAACGCTACAGATAAGATAAGGGTGTAGCCTATAGAGAGAATAACATTACATTCCCTTACTTTCCACCATGACTTGGTTACACCTAACATTGTACGCTGGTGACTCTCCATCAATTCTGAAAAAAAAAAAACGTTTTTTGTGAAATTGCTGCACAGGTTCAATAGAAACTGGCAAAAATAATGATTCCGTGCTCCCGGAAACATTTATCTGCTGTGAGATAAGTGTGGCATTTTTTGATTAATGCTGAGGTGTATTCAGCTCTGTGGTCTCACAGCTTCAGCTCTGTTGCTTGAACTGTAAGTGGATTAGGCTACAACTGTATATCTGCAGAGGGTCTGCATGACAGGCCACAAAACTGTCAGACAGAGACGCTCTTGAAGTGTGGGTTTCCTGTAAGTGGATCAACTAGCGTGCAAATCAATCAATCTGTCATGCTGATAAATACCACTGATGAGATTTCTCTCCCGGCTTTGTCATTTAATTTCACTGAGACATCATAGTGTTTGACCCGTGATGTACTGTAACGATTTCAGGTGGGTGTCTTGTAAACATTTTGATTTCTACGTCATGTCTTGTGATTTACTTGTTGAATGTTTGAATTTATGCTTGGCTCTGACGTGGTCTGCCACTTTGAAATACCATGCATTTTTGCACTGATATTCATGGTCCCCAGAGCATGATTCCAATTGACTTTGGTGATCCTTCTTCTCAAGTTTTCCTCCAGGGCCACCACAAGGGAGACATTATTATCTTTCAGTAAAATGCCTTGAGAACTTTAGGATTAGAGTGTAATTTGGTGCAAACATCCATGTCCTCCTTTGGAAGAATTAAGATCACTTTGGTGATCTTCTGACTTTTCATCTGGCAACATCATTAGTTCAACATTTTATGCTATCCAATACTTTGGTTTATCACCCTCCAGTCTCAGCAGCACTTTGTGTTTAGTGCTTATTAGCATCCACTGGCATGTCAACATGCTACACTCAGATCACGAACACTGTGGACATTACACCTACAGCTTGTTTGCCTTGTCATTGTTAGCGTTTAACACCCAAGTACATCCTGGCAGAGCTGTTAGGGTGGCTGTAAGCTCCTGGTCTTGTTTTCTTCGCTGGCAGGTTAAGTAACATTTCACAGTAATCACAGTAATTCAACATGCCATACGTCTACTTAGTACTATTTTAAATAGCATAAATTAATCCCCGCGATAACTATGGCTGCTTATTTATATACACAGTGACACGGGCAAGCGGTTGAGCAGATCCTTTGAAATTTACCTCAGGAAGACAAATGTATCCAGAAAGCTCAATGAGTCACACACGAAAACACCACAAGTCACAGTGTGAGGCATAAATGTGTTGCCTTTTAGATAAAGATGGTGGTGAGATTCTCAGATGGGACGAGTGTGCTGCCGTCCTAAGACATACCTACCCGTTTATTATGCATTAGTAATTACTCTGTCCTCTTTTTTTCCCCTGGGTCAGCCAGATTCTTGGGGTTAGAGCAGGGGTAAATGCTGATGGGACCAAAGCAGTGGCCACAATCCCATTTGAGCAGTCGCTGGTACTTTGCCTTAAATGCTTTTCAATCTGCTGGCGATCACATTAGGCGGCTCCCTCTTATCGACTCATCTAAAGAGTTTATGTCTTCATCTAATTAAGGACCGTGCTTCCTTAATAGCTTAATGCTTGGGCTGAGTTATTTCAAAAGTGTGTAGCTTGGCGGCTAACAGTCCACTATGGGCTCCTCCACTGTCAGCTTGAACTGATATTGTGATACCACCCAAGTCTGTCTTTGTGTCATGGCAGAAACTGTTGTTGCCACCATGAGAGACATAGATAGCGTCACAGCTATGCTAGGAATATAATCATTGTTATCATAATTGTAGACATTACGTGCATTAACATGGAGGATTTATAACAAATGCCCCTATGTACATTGTCATAAAATCTATCCTGGATGCTGTCCATATGCGCTGTAGGCTTACAGGGGTGAGTGTCAGTTTCTTGATGTGTTGTCTCTCCTACCTGGGAGACTTAGTGAAGTTGACAGGATCACAGTTCAGGCAGATATGAGATGAGTTCACGGTGTCGGCTGCCAAGGCCTGCCAGCTCAACCTGCTTCCATGCTGCTCTGTGTGTCACGAGGCCAAGCCTCCTATCTAGACAAGGGAATGAAAGATGGGGCTGAGATGTATAATGCATGTGAATGCAGAGGAGGCAGCCATCTGCACTAACAAGCCAAGTCACTTTCACAGGGCGGCACATCGGACTGTCCTCTCTCTTTACAAATAGAGATTGGACTGCTGCAGGTCGAGATCAGACGCAAGGAACACTGAAAAAAAAAGTATTGGTTTTCAAAATTTTCAACAAACATATTATACAAAGATCATCAATAATTATGACAAGGAATTCCAATTAAAGCAGCTCATGACAGCTGAGTCATGCATTCGTCGTTTAAGACAGAAGGTTTTAAAGGGACAGGATCACTTACTGCTCCTTTGTCTTTCTTCAAAGACACAACACTTTCCACATGGAAAAATTGAATTTCAGGAGGAAAATAAACAAGTCTTTCTAATGTCACCACCACCACCAACACACACACACACACACACACACACACACAGTGAGAGTCTGTGCAAAGTGCTGGCAAGACGGAGGACACTCAGACATGTGGACAAGAGGAGTGCAAGGTTGAACTCAGCCCCTTATTGAACTTTTACTGTCATTGCATACAAGTTGATACATTACATGTCATACTTTGCTCAGACAATTACATATTTGCTTTGACACTTAACAGTGAGGCAATACAGAAAACATGAGGTGGGACAGGGGGAGACATGAAACAAATTTCCCTTTCTAGATTTCATTTGAGGATATTTTCACTATGAAGTTCATTTGCTTGTTTTTCTGGAGTTTGTGATCTTTTCCTATTCATTTTGTTAATAAAAATAATTGTGACTTTTCCTTGAGTTAAACCAATGGCCTATAGAAATTCAGGCCGGTGCATACATTTATAAATCGTTTATTTTCTTTTTTTTCTCAATGCAGGGTAAGGGGGAAAAATCATCTATCGGATTTTCTACTTACACTTGGTCTCTGCATACTCCACAGGGTTTTCTGATGTTTAAACCATATGTTAAACCCTATTTGCTGCCCTTGCACTGGTTTGCCCTTCCACTATACAATTGACATTAATACCCCTGAAATTCCTCAAACATACCACAAAATTGATGTCACGGATGAGATCATTGCCAAGGAGCTTCTTCATATTAATATGAAACATCTGCATATTTCTCAATCGTCTGTCCCTCAGTTGCCTCCCATCAATAAAAAAATTGCTGAAATCCTTCCAGCATCTTTGCAACCTGACGTGACGTGGAAAATTTCCACTCAGCAGGTTTTCCCACAATTGAATTAGAGTAGCTCCAATACCGTTAGCCAGTCCACTATTGTGTCTGTACTCCCTATGAGGCCTTGGTTGATCATCAAATTTATATAATGAATAGCCCCTTCAGCTGAACTGCATTTACTTGCAGAATGGGCCACCTCCCAAAGGGGGCTGTTGAGTATAAAAGCAGCTATAAACCCGCCAGGCTGTCATTAAGGGATTGTGAGCAGAAGAAGAACCAATATCCTCTTTGTCTGTTTTCTTGATGAGCCTGTTGCTCGACTGCAGATCGGCTTCCGTCAAATCACGCTCATTGTTGTCATCCCCATATGTTTGAACTGTACATTTGATTTGTTTGTCAATGAAAACAGAGCAAGAATACGCCAGCGGGAAGTGAATTTGGCATACCTGACAAGTCCCCATGAGGAAAATATATCACCTTTAATCTTTCAATTGTCATGGATACACAGGTTCAAAATCATATGATCTTCTTAGAGCAACCCCCCAATTATTTACAAATGTGATATCACACCTTTTGGTATCCTATCGGGTCAAATGGTCTATAAGCATTTATTATTAAACACAAAAGTCAAATAGTTTATTATCAGCTATTCATATAGATGGTGTCCATCCATCAACCAGGTCTTGTGAATGTATGGAACAGAGACCTTAAATCAGTGTCAAATAATATGTCACACCATATTGTAGATACATGTGCGTGTTGTGGAAACATAATTCTCTTCTGGTCCAAGATGTGTTGCCCAATCCCACCTCATTTAAGGACCTGGTCACTGGTTACATCAGCATGTCATTGCTAAAAAATGATTCATTGCATTTAATTTAATATCAGCTCCTGTAACAAACATATTACGATTCACTTATTTATTTATTCGTGTTTATGCATATTTTTTTTTACTTATGTAAGTTGTAGTTGTTGTATGGACACTCTTGACAAAATCAGAGAAACTGAGAAGACTGATTTATTTTGTTTCATTACTACCATACAGAAGGAGCATCGTGCGCTTTATTTCATTAGAGTAATATAGCTGTGAATAATTAAGCAGCCAGTCTGGCTTTTATAACATGCAGGTTCATTTCAGCCATCTTCGAAACATTAGTTTGGCACTATTCACAGGCAGACCTCATATTAGGATGCTGTTAATGGTCCTGCATCAAATTATTCAGAACAAACACGAGAGCTGGGGAATGCCAAAATACAAATTAAGAATTAATTGTAGGGTAATTGTGATGCAAATGAAGGCAGATCGAAATTCACATTTTCCATTCTTGTGATGTTAGGGCTTATCCCATTTGCCCAGAGTGATAAAAGTTTATGACTGAGAGAAACATAACAGACTCTCTGAAAGTACCAGGGGTGGTTATTGGGCATATTTGTAAGCATTTTGTGTTGAATATATTCCAGACTAGGGAAAGTAACTGAGACAGAGGAACAGTGTAAGTGATTCCTCTCAGAGAACCACAGATCCAAAGATCAAATGTATGTCTAGGTTGACTCCGCAATTAATATTCTTGATTTAAGAGAATTTAAGATTAAGGACAGAGTCTTTCTCACATCATAAGTTTCTGTGTCATGCATAAAAGATACACCACGGGAGACTGCATTAAGAGAACATTGTACAGCCAAGTGAAAGATCTCATTCCATGTCCACTTCATTGGCTTTTATATTAATAGGTGCACACCCAACTAATTGATGTGTTGTGTGGAAAGAAGACAGGATTTTTTTAAATAGAAGTCTTACAGTATATTCTAACTGATACCAACTGCAGACAAGGGGAAAATACACCTCAAACAAAACACCTCATTTCAGTAATCACAGACATAGAGTAGAGCTCTCTGTGGGGTATATCAAAAAATAATGAATCTATAGTATCCATCATCCATCCATCCATTCTATACTGCTTACGTTGGGCGAGAGGCAGGGTACACCCTGGACAGGTGGCCACCATACAGATATAAACATACATTTACTCTCACATTCACACCTATGGTGAATTTGTTAACCTAACCCCAATCTGCATGTCCTTGGACTGTGGGAGGAAGCCAGAGTACCCGGAAAAAAACCCACGCAAACACGGGGAGAACATGCAAACTCCACACAGAAAGGCCCCGGATGGTCTGAACTTGGATTCGAACCAAGAACATTCTTGCTGTGAGGCAAAAGTGTTAACCACCAAATCACCGTGCCGCCCCTAATCTATAGAATTTGCTATAATATAATTAACATCTTTACATACATACTGTGTTTATCTTGACACTGTGCCACAATGACAGCAGCAGGTCGCTGTATAATATGTGTATTAAATACCAGTCCACCATAAACTTTTCTTCTTTAATAAGAGATCAATCTCATGTAAATAGAGTATGCTGTGTCTGGAAAAAAAATATATTTATCGCCGTTTGCTGTCAAGCTCTTAACATCGTTCGACTCGCAAAACAATTAGTCAACTAGTTGGGAATCAATGGGCGTGTATGTTTGGGAAGTACTTTCATGAGTGGATAAGGGCATGAATATTAATAGCGTTCCAGATGCCAAGGCTTTCTGCAACTTACAGTACATGCACTCAACAGTTAAATGCATTTGCATTTCATTTGCAGGAACATTTAAAATGCAGTGTGTCTCTTGCGGTGGAACACCTGGTCTTATTAGTTTAGCGCACAAATCCACACTCTGCCATCTGCAGCAGTGATGTCAGCACCTCGTGGGTTTAACTATTCCCACTTCTGCATTCCCCCCAGAATCTGCGATGTTTGATAGAAGTAAGACAGCTGAGGACGAAGGGACTGAGCAGATTGATAAATAGAGGAGATGAAAATCCCTGTGGTGGGAAGGGGTTTGATTCTGCTAGAGGCCAGTGTTCCCACGAGGAAACGTTCTCTGAGCAGCGGAGACGGGGAGTGTGGAGAGCGGCATTGACTCTTCTGTGTGCTACTGGATAATTATAAACCCAACAAGGAGCAGCCAGCTGTTCGCATCTACCACACACCATTAGGCTAATATCACACCATTAGCGGAATATTTGCCCGTCGTCTTGGAAAGGGAAGCAGTCATGTCAACTGGCTGTAACTGAATTGATATTACATATCTTGAAGTGAGGGGGGGGGTGTCTGTGTCCAACCTTTGTGACTTTCCAAATACCAGAGATCTGACACGCACACCAACTGAGTGCAAAACACTGAATGTCCCTCAGGAAAGATTTGCCAAAAATGTGCACCATTATTCTCATATTTAAATTATATCTTATTAGATGCTTTCGAGGTGAGCCATTTGGATCACATACATTTTTGATTTACAATGTGTCACATCTTAAGAACTACTTCTGATCAAATATACGACAACTCTTATGGCTCATGGCCCCAAAACCAAGAAGTACTCAAATTATGTTCACCTACTAGTATTAAGTCTAAAGTAGGGAATTTACATATGTTATCAATCAACAAACCCAACAGAAGTTGGAGCTATTGCTATGAAAATTGAGTAACCAGTGCATTTTCAATGCAAAATCCATTGATTATAATAAGCCCCTGCTTTTCCAATCGATGCAGATGGCTTTTCAGCCATAAATTGATGCATCCCATTAGATTGATTTTTGTATTTACATTGCTGGGCAATAGTCCATATAAGCCACTGTGGCCGACCACTAACTGTTGTTTGTGCAAAATTGGACCACTTACAGAAACCACAATGACGCCATCTCATTTGAGGACAAATATGGACCTGCAGATTGATCAGATGTCAGTTCACTGGGAGTTTACTGACAGTTGTATATGGTACGTATAGGATAAAAAACTAAGCAATACACAGAATGACTTACTCTTTCTTTTAGTTATACTTTAATATACACAGCAATCAAAAAAAACGCCTTAATGTGGGTACCTTAAGACCAAGATAATGAAGCCTTAAGGTGTTCGTTTTTTATTTAGACTGAATAAATGCCATATACATGGAACAAATAAGTGTAGATTTCACAGTTAACATATTAAATTGTTGCATTCAATATGTTCTGTACTTCTCCTCGGCTTAGGCCACATTTGCTGTGGTTTATATCTTAAAGAGGCCGCAGACAACTTTCGTGCCCCTAGTGGTTCCAGGTGGTATTATTGTTTGGTCACTGTAATTACTTACTGATCTATTTGTCTATCGTCATTACACTGTGCAATCACTTTTAACACCCTAATGACAAGTTTAAGTCTATTTCGTTAGTTCAAATTTCTCTAACATTCTAATGGCAACAGTATGTCACCAGTCATGAGGTGGCGGCCCCCGATCATTATCAACCCAAGGCATTATGGTTATGTTTGCTGTGTCACACCCACTGAGAATGAGCATACATACATTTCGGTGTGAAATATGATGTGCCCAAGAAAGCTGTCATTTGGAGGCACCAACATTTGTGGATAATACTCCTGGCAGATGATAGAATGTTTTGTTTCGTCATTACAGGCGTTAAAAGTTTCTATAACAACAACAGTGACATTTCTGTCTTAGACAGCAAAGTGAACATCCGCGGGGGGTTGGGGTAATTGTGGATGATTACCACTGAATACGTTCTGCTCGTGGCAGACACCCTTTGACAGCCTTTGCATGTCGTGTCAATCAATCTAATTATCTACCAAACACTGGGAAACACGACACCTCCCCGGCGCCTTATGAGCGTCTGTAAATCTGAGGAAGTTCATGCCGAAAGACGCCGGGCCAGTGTGTAAAAGCCAACTAAAAGACTGCACACCAAGTGTACATGGTGTCATACGTGCAAAGCTATTTAAATTATCGTCTCACACGATTAGAAGGATGCGACGCCCAAGTCAGGCAGATGCACAAAGTGAAACAGGGCTCATTGTAAAACTCAAGTGATAAAACTATGAGCCAGCCAAAGGTTTTGTCACATCAACTCTACAGGATACGTATTAACATTTTACAGCAATTCTCGTAAGTCCAGTGCATCACAGGAGCGATATAAGTCCAGGAAGTTAATTTTATTATAAGACCACAACTGAGTTAATTTAAAATGAATAATCGTACATTGTGTTGAGCCGTTAACCAATTTTTAATTAGCTGAAATATCAAACTAGGATGAGTGTACACCTCCAGACAACTTTTTACATTTCTCCTCAAACTGACGAGACAGAAAGACAAATAAAAAACCAACGGCTCATATTGTTAAGTGGCCAACTGTTCTGCGAGGACTTTGTCACAAATACAGAAACAGCAACCTGTCAAGGAGAACGAGGACACAGGTGACGCTTTTTATTGTTCTCATTTCATTTACACAAAACAAACAAGCAACAATCAGTAATGACCCCAGTCAGTCGTTTGTGTCCCAACCATGGGGATTTCAGTTCTTTCCAGCAAATTGCTCCAAACAAAAGACCTCACAACAACTACATTGTGATGTCAATGCTGTTACCTAAAGGTAATGTTTGACTTGTTTACCTTTAAGAATCCTTCTGGTGTGCCATTCTTGTTTTGTCTTGTATTACAGCAAAACAAGAATCACTTTGGAAGCACAGAAACAACTGCAGCTTCGGTTAAAATGTACGAGCGTGGCAGCATGGGTATTTATGTCATCAAAACCTGGTTTTGTCAAAGTTCAACAAAGCTCTCAAAGATCTTCCATCGTCATTTTCTTCCAAATTTGAAGTCGTAATCTGTTGTGGAACATTTGCTTCCGTCCTGCTGTTACAGACATTATCCTTCGGTATCTGAGCTGAATGCAGCCCCTCAAGTCGCCCACATGGACCAACCTCTTTGGTCAAGCCAGCCTGCAAAAGTACAGGGTTTGAAAATAATAATAATACAAATAACAAAATAAATGACAATATGTAAAATGAATTGAATGTATTTGTTACAATGCACTTTTGTGAAAGTGTCTGTTCCTGGGCTGGATTTTTAGTCATTAATGTTGTTACAAATTGTATTTGAAATTTTGGTGAGAGTTCACCACCACCATGTAGAAAATGTGTATATATATAAAATGTCCTGTTCCGACAATTAATATTGTAACAAGACATTTTTTATTTTATTCAGGGAGCTGAATACTGTTTGTAGACAATTTAATATCTCTCATCATAATATTATTCATGATACTCACTGGTTTTGTTGGGTATTTAGTTCATCCTTTCACTTATTGTCCGTAAGACTACACCTAAGTGTATTGCATTTGGTTCATATGCCAAATTGTCCCTCCAGGGCCTCTCTTTCCACTTCAACTCTGTTTGCATGTCTGAAGCAGAGAAGTCATTAAGACGCAACCGACCACAGCAACGCGGTCTCGGAGCTCAGTACCTCCCGGGAGCTGCTGGAGCATCGTCAGCCTTTGGAGAAGGCGAATGAACAAGTCTCTACAGGTTCCCTGTGGGAGGAGAAGAGAGCTCTCATTCTAACTCGGTGGAGAGCCGGGCACCCACAGGGGCACCGTTACGCACAGCTGGGATAATAAGTATCACCGGGAGACCGGCGATCCAGCGGCAGACTGAGACCAGTGTACGGATTTCTTCGCTCTCCGCCGTCGCCACCGAGCTGACTCATCCCGCAAAAAGCCAATGAATCTCCTTCCCCTTTGCTTTAGAGGGGCTATTTGAAAGTCTGACTTAGTGTGCCATGTAATACAGGATGTGGTTTATAGGACCACAGGGGGAAAGTGGATGGGGTGAAACAGTGTGGGGCTCAGAGACGCACTCTGTTGAAGGCCGGCTTGAAGTGAAACACTCGGGCACACAACACCACACATCGCACAGGCTACACAAAAAAAAGCTTCCAGTTTGAAGTAGATATACTGTTTCATACTTTCCTTAACAATTTTACACCGCCCCTCCCTTTGTTTCCCAGTGCGTAGCTTAAAGGTGGTAAAGAAATTAGACATTCAGGGATCATACAATCCCGAGGCTCTCTTTTCATTCCCTGAAGAACTTCACAAAGATCTAATGCTCCATTGTGCAGCCTCTGATACTGACGCCATACTTCATGTAATCTCCCTATAAAGACAAGTTGATATGAGTGCCAATAAATTAATTGTGATGAATGATCTTACTGACTCGAAAAAAAAATTATATTTTGTTGCAGATTTTGCTTTAAGTCGTGAGCGGATCAGCCGGAGAGACGCGAATTCTCGTTATTACAGGGTCAAATCAGCGGGGGGATGCAGGAGCTCAAGCCAAGGATTAAATTGGTGACAGTAAAATTGTACTGCTAGTGTTAATTTAAAGGCAAGAACGGAATACTCTGCAAGTGCTGGGCGCTGTTAAATGCGAAAATCTCTGCCAAAGACATTAGCACAAAGCTTTTATTAAGCATAACCCAAATTTCCATGGAAAAGGGAAAAATGTATGCTTCGCCTACACAAAAGTCTTGATTCACCTGAGGCCGCCTCCCCCCTCCCCTCCCCTCCCTTTCCTTCTGACAACCAGTTTCTTCTCTCTCTCATCTCTCCCACTAGCTTCAGCTCTCTCTGTGTTCTCCCTCTCTGGCATCCAGGTTAATACGTTCACATGAATGGCTGGGACCAAATATAATGCCCAAGACCTGCTGGCAGGCTATAAGTGCAGCCCCTAATGGCTAAACCATTAGAACCATTAGAACGTTTGGTGCAGACTACACTGTTTTGAATGTATTGCTGCAGGAAGACAGGGGTGGTGGGAGGCGGGGGGGCGGGGGGGCCCTCCCTCTCCATTAGCGGATTGAATTGGAACCCAGCCCCGTTAGGCTGTTTTTTCTCACATCAAACACAACTGGAAATGGAAACATCTTTTTACTGCTTGGGCTCAGGAAAATGTCATATGAGTGTATTGTCCCACCAACAAGACTACTTCACCACCTGTCAATACAAAGCGCACAGTCTGTTAATAGAAGTGGTGGCTCCGGTACATTTCTCTGTTCCCGTGTTGTTTTGTATCTTCCACCCCGTGTTTTTCGTGAGCCAGAGTGAAGGCCTAATGGACCATGGCGTGTTGTCGTAGCTGGCCGGCTGTCTTAGACAACACATCTCACATGAGGATCCAACATTTACTCAAGTGCAATGTCAGATTTAATAAATGATATACTTGTTCTGGCTCCGTTGCAGAGGGTGGTGTGAAGGGAGGGAGGAAGATGAGAGGCTTTTCGAACTATAAGTGCGTGTTCCTTTTCTTTGTAACCAGGTCAACGGACAAGATGTTTCTCTACAGAGAAGGGGGAGTATGCAGTGCATAGTTAAGGATACTAGCTAGTGCAGCAGGGGAAAGGCAGAGTTTTTAATCCTGGATAAAGGTGCATGTTTGGACAAAGTCTTGAAGAAGAAATGCTTTGGTTTTATGAAGAATCTCCTCGTTTGACACAAAATGCATTTGTATGTGGAGGAGGCTCAGTTTGAAGAGGAAACAAAGGCAGAAAGAGAAGTGACGGTGGGGGGAAAAACACAGCCCACGCATAAAAGTCGTGAATATTTGAAATTATACGAGAGGAAAGCAGTCGACGTGAGAGGAGATTAACAAGAAATGCGAGCGCCGCATGAAAGCAAACTAAAATATGTGCCTTCCTCAGTTCTGCAGTCAGTCGAGGAGGAAAGTTAACAGTGTAACCTCCGCCTGGCCCCGTGTTCGCCTGCTAAATGTTTTCGGCTCACGCGGTAATTATGCACTTTGCGAGTGTTAGCAGGAGTTCGACAAACCCGTGATTGCCACAGGTTTTGTTGTTATTGCAGCTTTGCCAGCATCTGCATTTCAAACACCGTCTTTTCAGAGATAACGAACCCCCGAACGCCATCCCCCGTCGGTGACACTGGCTTTACTGTCTCCCCACCTGCACTCAGACGCTACATGTCATTTAGTCTAATGATACGGATCACACACAGATTATGAATCAGGGTTTTTTTTTTTTCCCGTCCAGCCTTTACATTTTGTTGCCATTGGGGGAAGTAATTGGTGGAGTGTAGCCGACGGGAGCTGGCTTGCCGTAGAGCGAAGCTGTGGAGGTATACGAACGTCATCGAGCTCGATCCCGAATGTACTTGACGGATGTCACCAGGGAGCCGGTTGGCTGTTTACAGCCCAGGATCGTGTTCGGGGGGGAAGAGGTCCAGAATGTGCCCGTTGCATTAATGAGCATCACACACTTAATGTACTCGGGACAACGTCTAGATGCTTAGTGGCAGCTCTCCTTGAACACGTCACATCTCAACTGTCTCCAACATTTAAAGTACTTCTCTAATTGGACAGTTTCTCATTATTTCTCATACGCTTTTCTTTTTTTTAATGCTTGTAAATGTTTATGCTCGGGACCATACACGCGCTGCACAGATGTTCTGAAGACTGATCTTTGTATGGGACTCTGTCATCAGCTCGCCACTTCACATTGTCATGAAGATAGTCCTCAGTCAAGTGGAGTATATACACGTGCTGGGTTTGACCTTCCATGGCGGGTCAAGCGTGCAGCAGATGTGCAGAAGATGAATCATTTTGTGTATGGAGGTAAGTTTCCCTGGGGGCTGACAGGTGTTTCCAGTGAAGGGGCCCCTGTCTGAAATAGCAGGTTTTAATCATTACTCAGATCAAGGGCATGAACACACGTGAACAAGTTGGGCCATACGGTTGCCGTTGATAAAATGTCTATGATCCCAAATGGGAATTACTAATTGAGCAGAGGTCTTGTGGGTCCCACTCAGTCATCTGTGCGCAGACTGAATGCAGTCAGGCAGTGGCCCCTACGGGCTGTCATCTGTAAAACAAGAAAGCTGATGCTGCTCTGCAAAAGCCATACACTGTGAATTGTTTCTTCCTCTTCCTGTTGTTGCAGGGACTGAGAAGTCAGACTCCCCGTTTGCGTTGCACCGCAGAATACAAATGGCTTTCTGCGTAAACTGTGCTGCAATTAATGGGTGACTCAGAGGGATCACGCTGCGGGGTCGTGTGTGAACACACCCATGGCAGGCAGGGCACACACACACACACACACACACATGCCAGGACGTTTAGGCAGACACGGGTGCACGGTAGGAAGATGACACGAACACACAGTTTGCAGACGCAAAAAAACACAAAGGCCCTCATCCACACAGGCGTCTGACGGGTCTGACCTACGTCCCCTGGCCGCTGAACCACTTATCTCGACGTTTGCCTTTGTTTTTGTTTTTTGTCCCTTTATCTCCTGCCAGACCAGTTCTAGAATGCGCAGTCGGAGTTGTCCCTCGGATCGTGGGATGTGGGCATTGTTTTGTCTGTGAGTGAATGAGGAGGAGGAGGAGGAGGAGGAGGAGGAGGAGGAGGAGGAGGGGCGCTCTGCCGTGCTCGGTTGCAGGACGCAGGAGACAGTCGCTCTCCAAGGTGCTGAAAGTCAGAGCTCAACCCTCCTCGGTCTCGTCTGCTGACGACGAACGCGCGGTGAGCGGCTCCGGCGCCTGATGGTCTGATGTTATATACTCCTCAACTTCTACCCGTCGGGATCTAAACAACAACAAAAAAAAAAAATACAGAAAAAAGAAGAAGCACGCAACCTTCATTTTTCACGCAACCGCTGGATGTATTGGCTCCGCGCGCACGCCATGCGCACCGACACTGCCCGCCGCTGTCCAACATCCACCTGCATCGTTGGGAAATATTTGAATTGACTCCGGATTCTCAGGGAAAAACCACAGAGGATTTTTCTTGCCGGTTTTCTTCTTCTTCCACTCTCTCTCTCTCTCTCTCTCTCTCTCTCCCTCTCTCCCTCTCTCTCCCTCCCTCTCTCTCTCTGCGCACCCGCGTGCCTTTTTACGTGGACTGTGATATTGTCTCGAAAAAGGTGAGTCCGATGAGGACAATCATGAAGCAGAGCCACTTTTACACGGATACCGTTTCCTTTGCACTGGAGGTGGGGGGTGCATATCTCCAAAAGGCTGGCGTCTGATCGCTTTCAAACCCGTCGTCACGGCCGAGGGGGAGGATTAGAGAATTTCTGTGTGTGTGGAGCCCGTGGTGAATTTACCCAGTGGATAAAGTGAAGTTTCCACCAAGCTAAAGACTGTGTGTGACCTGCTCTAGCCCCTCCGTGCTGGGCTCTCTGGCTTCGGCACTCGGCGGATATCGAGCGATTCCCACGCGGTGAGTTTGCCTCCTTGTTGTCACAGGTCGCCCGCTGCAGCGGCTCTGTCCAGACGCGCAGCACTCCGGAGCCAGGCGGGTTCACATCTGCAGGCACCGCGATGTGGCTTAGCTGTCCTGAGTCATAACCGTCCGTGCGTGTCCCCCTCTCCCGTCCGACGGGTTAACGCGTTGCGCAATCTGACAATGATTTGGGGGCATTTCGCCGACGGTCGGTTTGGTAAAGGACCGGCTCCTGCACATCTAATGTTAAAGCAGTGATTTGGATAATCGCCGGCATCAGGGGAACGCGGTCTACAGACTAATGGCTACCTGTTGTCTCCGGTCGCTCCCACACAGAGTTCTGAAATTGTAAAAAAAAAGAAAAGAAAAAGGAAAAGAAAAAGAAATGTTCGGTTTGAAGGAATGTTGCTCGTGATGCTGTAGAGAACAGGCGACACTCCATCCTCCTCGCGTCATTAACATCCTCCCGTGTTGCTGGAGATGTTCAGCAGTTCCCGAGGACGACACATTGTATCGAGCATGTGTGTCTTGTGACAGTACACGCGTCTTATGTCAACAAATGTTATTTCATTATTATTATTATTATTATTATGATTATGATTATTATTCCATTTCCAATAGCCTGTTGAACAAGCCGCCCTGCCCGTCCTGCCTCTGGAGATGGATAATGAACCCGAACGACCCCTCGGTTGCAGCAGCACAGGACACAGGGAATAAAAGACACGGCCCGGGGGAAAAAGTACTTGTGCCGGTGACGCGTAATAGTTGGTGAGGTTCCATCACACCTTCTCTCTCCCTCTGCCCCGCTGCAGCCCCCCCCCCTTCTCCCCGGGCGGTGACGACGATGGCGGCGACGAGCCGCAGGACGCGCGCGGAGCGGACACCGGCGGCCCGGAGGACGACGGCCCCACTGTCCCGCTGAATGTGGACGACGACGACGTCGAAGCCGCCGCCGCGGCGGAGGAGGAGGATGGGCGCCCCCCTGCCCCCGGCCGCCCTCGTCCTGCTGCTGGCCCTGAGCGGCGCGGCGCCGGCCGCGGTGGCGCACCCCGAGGATTACGCGGCGGACGAGGCGGAGCGGACGGCCGGCGACGGCGTCGTGTTCGACGACTACCGGGGGAAGGGCTGCGTGGACGACAGCGGCTTCGTGTACAAGCTCGGGGAGCGCTTCTACCCGGGACACTCGAACTGCCCGTGCGAGTGCACGGAGGACGGGCCCGTGTGCGACCAGCCCGAGTGCCCCAAGCTCCATCCCAAGTGCACCAAAGTGGAGCACAACGGATGCTGCCCCGAGTGCAAGGAGGTCAAAAACTTTTGCGAGTACCGGGGGAAAGCGTATAAAATACTGCAAGAATTCAAGGTAAGAGCTGACTTGTGACACGAGGTCCAACGCCAGTCATTGTTCTAAGACGACCTGCATTTCTCATTTAAAGCAAATGGTACAGCTGGATCCAACAACTAAATCATGGCAAAATTATTCTAGCAAATAACAAAATATGCCATCAACATCTCCAATTGGAACGGAGACAAGCAGTTGTGACCTTTTAATTGCACAATGCTCATAAAACAGGACATTTTAGCTCCTCTGCAGTCTATCTGATGCTAATGAGCTGGTTTCATTCTGCCAGGTAGATTCAGTCAGTCACGATCAATTAATCCTTCTGATTTGAGTCTGGATGCCACACAAGCAACCATCCTACCAGCTCTCTGTCTGGCCCTTTCATATCCAATAACGATGACTATGAATCATTTCAAGTGCTACAGATGAATGGATTTACATCAGTGGAATATCTAATATCGCGATGGCAGCACTGTGTCTTACACAGAACAATGGACGCGATCATTGAAGTAGATCAAACACCTTCACTGCTTTTGGTCTTTTGTTTGACAACAGTCGTATTGGTGATATGCAATGTTGAAAAAATTACAAGATACAGCTTCGCGGGAGCATTGAGCGGTTGGCAGGTTGTGAGAGTTACGGCGAAAAAACATCATGAAACTGTGTTTTATTGGCCAAGGGCATAAAGATGGCTGCCTGCCCGAGCAGTCGAACCCCAACTCCCTACGCCAGCAACAGAGCATTCCCCCTGCATCCCTAAACTGAACTAGACTACAACAGAGTTTCGTTGCTTTGATGTGTGGACACCGAGTCATCGATGGCAGATCTGTTTTTCCCCGTGTCTCCTGCAAAGGGAGCACCGTGTCGACCCGTCAGACCAGTGTCGACCCATCAGACCAGTGTCTCAGCGGCTGTTGTGGAGCATGACAGTACTGCCTGATTAGAAATGACACTACGAGCATGACAACTACAGTCTGTGTTTAAACTGCCGCTGCCCACGAGGAAACCTCATCTACATTCCCCACGAGTGGATTGAGGCTGCAAAATGATTGAAATATAACGTGACACAACGTGGCCTGAACAACAGTATAGCTCTGTGGTTAATGGCATTTGTTTGTGTCTGTGCAAGTACAACCGTAACCGGTTTAGGAATAGTATCCATTGTAGTTGCGTCATCCAATTGCAATAAACCTCTGTTGTTTTGGTTCTACTGTAGTGATTTGAATACTCAGGGCCTCTTAGAACACCTACTGTACATCTAGTGAGCCCAGTTTTTGCTGGGAGAGACAAGCCAGCAAACTAGTTATATAATGACAAAAACACAACCATGTTGCAGGTACAAAACAAAGCCTTATTCTAAAACCACCGGGATTATTTATCACCACAGATTCTTTCAGGAACAGTTTTATGTGGACACATAATTTTCACAGTCCCAGTCAGTCAAAAATGGAAGCAAAGTAGCAGCGCAGCTCTGTGAGCAATGGGTTCTTCCAATTAGCTGTATAGATTTATGTTGATATGTCAGTTTCATTGTTGTGCAGCCAGCTCGAAATGACACCTGTTCTAACGAAACACCCGCTCATTGTTGCCAGACAACGGGAAGCAGCAATTGATAGCTACTGTTTTAAAGCAGTGGCAGACACTCAGCAGTACGTAATCTCAAAAGATTTTCCAAGATTAACTAGTTATATAGCAGACAAGCAAAGTGTTGAGCATTACTGCCAACTGCCACACATCAGACAGTGTGTAAACGATTAAACAGATATGCATTGTTATTCTGCAGACCCGTCATTCACTCACAACCATTTTAGAGACTTGCCTAAAAGTTAAAATAAAAAGAAAGTGGACAAAACCCAGAAAATGTCTGAGTTTGTGTCTGTTATTTCATCTATACCAAGTCTTCATCTGAGCTATTAAAACATTGACACGTTATATATGAGCCTTCCAATGATGCAGGACTGAAGGCACGGCACGGCACTGCAACTGACAAGCACTAAAATACTAAAAAGACCACTTGGTCTCAGGCCTGTGAACAAGCTGTAAACAGAACAAGTTGTAAAGTCACTCAACAATGACATATTAACACCTTACAAAGTCATCGTGGCAAATGCGTCGGCGAACAGTTCCCTATAAACACATCCAGTAGCCTCAGAGCAACATCATCACTCGTTTGTAGTCATGTTTCTGTCAGTATGTCAGCTATAAGTACAATATCCATTCCTTTTGGCTCTGTTTTTGGTCTCCACCAACCTCAACAAACTACACCAGACAGTGGGTAAAATTGCAGACTGTAAAACCAAAACAATTACCTGACAGATGCTAAAAGAAATGTGCCATGGAGCAGGGAAACCTCTATAGTTTTGCTATAATCTGTTACTGGAAACATAATTTCTAGGAATTATTGATAAGTGTAGCTTTAAAGTTAAAGAAATATAAAAAAAATATATTTTCTTTGTATTTTTTTTCAAATATGAAGGCTGATTATGAAAGTTAAACAGGGAAGTTAACCTGGGCTGCCTCTGCTCTAGGGAATGCTGCCTGTTTTACAAATTTCACTAAACAAACTGCGTCATAATCTGACAGGCAATCTAGACGAACTGCCAGCACACGCTCCTTTTGTAAAATCTCAGATCTCAATGCAGCCCCGACAGACGCGAATATGTTTAATTTTGGGTTTAACCATCCCAAGTGCACCACAGCCTGATTATGTCAGCCGTGGGTGCGAGATAACGCTGTATGTCAGAATGTCATGTCGTTTGTAGTATGTTTGCTCTGTTTGGATAATGACTTCGAGGTGAGGCCCTCTTTTGGGAGATGTTGGAACATGATGTCACACCTGTGAATATTATCATGTCATGTCACTGAAGCAAATTGAAGCAGGCAGGAGGGCTTCACAGTGAGCTAAGCCGAATAAGATGCAGGCAAGCATCATTATTAACCATTCTACTATAATTTATCAGTTGAAATGCATTTTTGAGGAAATTAGATCAAACCAAAAGAACCATGACATGAAAATAAAAACCTCTATAGATCCGGCTATGGGGGGAGAGTGATAACAATCTGGTTATTCAGTGTTCAAGTATTTTGCCTGTCGAGGTCATTATACTAGTACAGAACCAAGTGGTTGATTAACTGCTTAGATGTTTCAACATAATAGTGAATCACCGATTTAAATATGTAATTAATAATTTGTCACGAATCAAGCAAAACTGTCATATATTACTGATTCCAACCAGTCAGATTGTAAATTGAATGTATTTGGAATCAACTGTCAATTGTACATATGATGTAATCTTAGGCTTTTAAAACTTGTGAAGGGCATTTTTTAATTACAATACATTTTTTGATTAATCAAAAATAATAATCAAAACATTGATACTGACAAATCATTATTAGTTGCAGTCCCACATTATATATTAGCGCATCAGCATGAACGTGACGTAGTGCTGCTGTTTCTAATGGGTGTGCACTGTGCGAGATCAGCCAATGTAATTTGTAGTAATCAGTGTTTGCATGTTAGACAGCATCAAACTTGATCCTGCATTGAGATGCAGGGCCACGGGTTTTTGTCAGAGCTGCTGCGTGTGCATACGCCATGCAGTTTAATGTGAGATCAAGTCCATCAATAGTGCACCTCACCCTCACGTAACCTTGACTATAGACCCTGGAGAGGGACAGACATCTCTTCATAGAGGAAAGAAATAAAAGGTTAATTTTCTCCTATACTCATTATAGTGACATGACAGAAATGAGGAGAGAGGAAATCTTTGGCGCAGGATGATCTCCCTCCCTCTGCCACCTGCAGCCACACAAGTAACTGCAATGTCTTAGTCCCCATCCAGCGTGGAGCTCGAGTCTCTTCGGTGAGGACATGAAAGCCCTGGAGCCCCGCTGCGTTCAAGGCAATCAAAGGCTGTCAGTAGCCGGGATACGGAGCCCTGTTTAGAGATGCCGACAGGTTAACCTTTGGTGTGGGCCTCATTGGCATTTCCTCGGCTGTAATCGTGCTGCATTGTGCAAATGTTTGCATATACATTCAGCGGCAGATGACGGAGCACCGGGGCAGAGACACAGCATCTCGGGAAAGGTTACAAAAGAGATGTGGTCGGCCTACAGTTTCTGGCAGGATGGGCAGTGTAAATCTGCTATTCATAGTTAGACGTCAGTCACCACCTCATTTCCAAATTTGTCCCCAAGTTTCATTTTGCCGGATGAAATAGTTATCACACATGAAGTCCTGTGTGAGAAGAGTATGCGGTCATTGCCAATGCAAGTGGTAACGGGGGAAACGTTCGCTCAACTCAAAGCAGCTGACTGCAATGCAGCGTCAGCTTTTTTTTCATTTGTTGGAATCCAACGCTGGTTTCACTCATACACCAGCAGCCTGACAAACAATCCACGCGTTTCCCAGGACCAATAAGTCCACTTAAGTATTTACTTCTAAGAATTTCTTCTTCTGTTAAATACTGATGTAGATTGTAATTCACTGGCACTGGATGTATTTTCTAGTGGATTTATTTTCTTATAAGAGAGTCTTGCCACTCAACCTCAGTAGGTGTTTCACCTACAGGGTTCCCCGTCAGGTGAGGGAGGGACCAACCCGCCCGGCAAGGCTGCTGGCGCGCCTCTGGCCTCAGGGCAGCTGCAATCAAGAACCAGGAGATTTAGGGTGAGTTCAGATCCCAGATCGTCAGGCTAGGGCTGGGATGTGAACTCAAATGTGAACTATCCCGTCCGTGCTTTCTGCGATCCCCGCCCCCCCCCCCCCCCCCCCCCCCCCCCCCCCTCCTCCCCGCCCTCAGGAAGGGATGCAGACTTGAGAGGGAGAGAGAAACATAGGAACACAGATTTCAGCCACCCGGCTATCTTTCCCATTTAGAAGCCTGTGATTTTAACTGATTGATTTGCAAGTTTTTTTTTTACTTCCCATTCCTTTAATCCCTTCGCGACAGGTACTAATCTATCCAAAGCAGTGTAGTTAAGGACGAGGGATTTTCAGAGATAAACATTGATCTTTTTTTACTTCTATGCACCAGACAAATGATTAAACATGCTGTTTGTTTGTATTTTCTGTTTTTTTTAGTAACTGCAATTCAACAAATGTCTTTGCAGAACTTGGATTGAACATTGATTATAACAATGTTCGGCGAAAGCACACGAGCAGACAATCACAACAATCGATTTAAGAACAGCATGCGTACGCACACAACAGTAATTAGTGCCTCTGCTTATCAGCACTGACATGTACAGTAGGAGAGCGATGATTGCTCAAATTGATTTTTTTTCTCCCTTTCCAATTTACCAGAACTACCAGGAGTCCAAATTATAAGAAATGGTTACGTGCACACAGTGAGGCCACAAAGAATTCGTTTTTTCTCCTGGTTTAAACTCGCACGTGAACGTCGTAGTGTCCAGCTCCTCTCAGTCTCACCTCCTCTCGCTCTGTAATCCCGGACCACCGGTAACATATTGTTTGGGCTCAAACAGCAGCATGCAGTCTGACTGTCAATCCATTCCCGTCACTCCTATTATCTGCATGAGCGAGTTTCCCGTGACCCTGTTGTCCAGCCTCCCAGTATTTTTACATTACCATTTGCCCCAGCCGAAGCTTATTTGACTATTCATTGCTTCCGTGCCCCGTCTCCATTTGTCTCGGGGTGGGAATAAAAGGCACGGCAGCCGATGAGATGGGGGACAGCAGGAGACTTTTCTTCACGCAAAACATCTGGCAGCATGTGCTCCATTTTCTTTTGTGAGTCAGGGCTAAGGCATGACTGATCCTCTTCACGGTAGACCTCACACAAAAGGAAGCACTGAAAGCATCAAGCGCCCGTGAATACGTTGAAGGGATTTGGAGGTGTTTTCTCATTCATATTACATTTTTAATATAGATGTGTGAAGCATCTGGGAATGGGAGGCTTATGCCTGCTCTACTGGACGATGCAGCAGATTAACCAACAGAGAAATGCCACCTCAGCTTTGGATCGATCAATTTTTAAAAGGCCAACGTGTGCTGTGAACAAACACCGGTGTCTCTCATAGCCCGTCCTCTTGTATGCAGATTCATAGCACGAAGAGGAAGCGGTTCCGGTAGGATCACAGAAACACAGCTGGGTTACTCTCAACGCTGCATAAAACATGTCAAGGAACCAGCTACCTCCCATTTCTCGTAAATTCTACAGTAATAAAAAATGTATGCGAGCCAGAAACAACAAAAACTCGGTCTCAGTTTTGTTGTATTGACTGCATCGCCTCAGACCAAATGAATAACATATGCCACATTTAATTCCAATGCATTCGCTGAGAAAAAACCAATGCAAGGTCTAGCAGATGTTGTCACGCCTCACTGGCGTGCACTTTAAGGACCGCTGTATAATGTTTAATCATCTCCCTCGCCATCTTATAAAGATAGTAATATGCCTTATGGGGGAGAAGGGAAACTGTGTCTGTGCCAAACTAACTGTGTCTAATTGTCCCCATTTTTATGTTTTAGACTAATTTCCCTTTGCTGAATATTTGGCAGCTGATCAAATATGAATCAGAATTGGTGCTAGCTGGATCTTTACCATTCACATAATTGTCCTGCTCCCTCTATCTACCGCTAACTAAATGCTCTGTGGAAGGAAGGAATGGAGTGTTAATGTTAGCCTGTTGCATTTGTCATCGCAATTATTATTATTGCTTTCACAAAACAAGGGATGACAGTTTTCTCTGACAGTTCTGCTCTTAACTCTTTTTTGGACTTACAATTGTCCGAGAGATGCAATTAGATCATTTTCATATAGTTTTTTGGTTTTAAGTCTCATCTTGTTTTGACTATACAGTGGATATAACATCTACACAGAGAACCAAGGTTGTTCTTACCTTGTATTCAAACAATATGCTGGTTGCTTTCTGATCGTCTGCGTCAGTGCAGGTCTGTGGAACTCCTCCACACGCAGCCGCGCTCATTTCTGAGTGAGCTCGCTCTTTTATTTCTGGCTGCCGGGACTCTACCGCATTCTGGTTTCAGTTTCTCCATCTTATCAGCAGTAATGAAGGACAAACCACGCAATTCATCCTCCTCGTTCAGACTTTCTCGCTAGACTTCTATTTTCAATTGAGCACATCATCGGAAATTTTTGGTTTCACTGAATAACAACTTTAAACAAACGAGAGTTGACGATACAATTTCACGTTTGGTGTACTATGATCAGGAGGGTGGACAAGGTGTCCTCATATCGCTGCTTCTATTTCAGTACTCCAGCTACTATTCTAATTTTGAAAAAAAAAACAACAGGTGCTTATTTTTGGGTTTTGAGACCAGGATATTATGTTTGAATGGCCATACCCACATTTGAGATTCTCCCCATTAACCTTGAGTTTTAAAACTATATTTAAACACTGTATTAAACACACGGTATGCATCTCATTGCTGTAAACTAATGTCGCCTCAGTTCCCTGATGAGTCCGAGTGGCAACCCACCATGACGTCACCCGTCCACTGGGCGCCCACCTACACCTGCAACCATGCACTGATTGGACAGCACTAGCTGTATCCACGCTCCAATGTATTCTGTGCTTTATCATCTATTTGACTCTAAATGAGACCATCATTTACCAAATGAACACCATGCTGTATCAGAGAAGACTTAAAAGTAGAGATTGAGACCATAAACTCCTCCGGAAAAGTTTACTGATGTAATAAATCAAGTATGAATCAGATTCATTTTCAAATAGACTTCTACAGAAACTGACCCCCCCCCGAGTCGCCCTCTGCTGGTGATTCCAGGGAATACAGGCACTTCCAAATTGGCTTCATCCTCCTGACCCGTGGACGACGTCCATTTTTTAAATACAGTCTATGGATGAGACATATTGAGACCAAACATAATTGACTGAACCTGGGTTTCTGCTGCTGGTGATGCCAAAGCAAAGTCAGCGGTACAGTGCAATATGTTGCCCAAGGCCTCATTCTTCACCCTGAAAGCTCGCGGACGACAGAACTCGGCTTTACATACAGAGGTTCTGATCCTATAAGACCAAGCCAAACATCCCTGTTGGATGTACTTGCACAGTCATAAACCTGAAATGCAGTGACAGCATCATGAAACCAGATCATATGTGTCAGATGGAGCCTTATATGCTGCACTATGCCAACACTGAATCCCAACCTGCCCGCCCCTACAGGTTAAGCCCGTCAGGTTGACAAAATGTAGTCCATCTTCTTTATGTACGAGACCCCATTTTTCTGTTTAATTGGTACATTTTCCGCAGGAGCCCTCAAATTGACAGGAGGGTGGACAGGTGCGTGGGGTGTTTGACTCTGCGGTAGAGATGCATTGCTGCTGTTTGTTTATGTGCAGCAGCCTGCTGTCAACTGCTTGTGTGGGTAAGATATGAGAGGAATTTCTGATGAGAGGACGGTGAAGTCATAGAAGTTCAGACGTTATCCTCCACCGTATATACACGGGTATTTTCTCCGAAGCCTGTAAGCGCCACTTCAACTTCAAAAACTGGTAACTCTAAAAATATGCACTAGACACAGTGAATAACGAGAAGAAATCTATCTGCATTAGCATCACTGAGAGTGTGAATCTTTTAAGGCAGAGACACACAACACTGCTTTTTAAATCTACGCAGAAACAAGGCCAAGACGTTTCCGTACACAAATGCAGTCGCTGTTCCTGCACTTAATCATTTCCTTGTAAGGGGCCTGCCCTTAAAGAAAAAGAAGACAGATAACTTTTTGTTGACCTTTACAAAAAACCTGACTGGACAGTTGTCTGACATATCAGATTAAGGATATTAGGTTCACGTCTGAATTTTTTCTGATCTGATCCTTCTAGAGATTCATTCTACGTGTACAGGAAACTGTTTTTTAGTAAGTGTGGCCACAATCAGAAAACAGCTCATCTACTCATTTTCCTTTGTACTGTTTACCCATCTCCGAGTCTAAACATTGCTCTCATCCAATTTTGTGGCTGCAGTGCATCCAGACTGACATTAATTCTAATAAAAAATAAAAGACTGACTCTTGCCATTTTGTGCCACTTAATGCATTCTGGCAAAAGTAGTTGATAACAGTAGCATTGAAGCGTCCAGTAATACCACAGTTATTTCCCTCGTCTCGGAAAAACAACTGGATTATGGACAGTAAACGTGTTGATGTTCTTGTCATTACAATAACTCAGTTTGTCACTAATAGATGGAAATATAGCGAACTTCCTCAAAACAATGCATTTTGGATTGTTGATGGCATAATGGGGAAAAACGAGGCTTAGTGGCTAGGAGTTATATGAGGAGATTAATACTGCTTTCATACTTATATGGTAGATGTGTAGCTGTAGCCAGCAGCCAAGACAAGACAAGATGAAACACAAGGAGACAGCTAGCCCGGCTCCTTAGTAACAAAATCCACCCACCGGCACATCTACAGCTCTGTTATAAACATATCATACGGAATCTTGTTCGTTATAAGCATTCGAAAAACAAAGTGTGAAAAACTACAGCTACATATTGAGCGTACATGCGGGAGAGTTAATCTTCTCACTGAATTCTCTGCAAGAAAGTGAAATTTTAAGTGTATTTCACAAAATGCCAACTATTCCTTTGAAAAAATGTATACAATTAATGTCAAAACTATAAACTGTGGCTGAAAGTGAACCACATTATTAGTCACTTTGATGACATTCAAGTAATTCTCAAAAATGTCCCCAAAAAAGTTGATATGCATTAAATATGAACTGCTGCGGCCATTGAAATTGATAACTCGCCCACACTTTTTAAACATTTTTAGTTGGTTGCAGTTGGTGCTCTTAACATTAATTGACCAAAATCTAACCCAGAAATGAAAAATAAATAAAAAGTCAATATTTTATCATGGAACATTTGAGGTTGGTGGATCACCTGGTCGCTGAGTGAGGAGACCCAGTGCAAAGAGGCCCTCACAAGACTGTTTACAGTGATGAGCAGAGAGGAAATCTGTTTCAGGTGACCTTTGGCGATTTGGAAACAGTTCGTATTTTTCCACTCCATGTACTTGCAGTACGGTTCATTTTCCGGCCAAAAGACTTTGCGACAACAGAGCAGAGAAAGAGGCAGCAGCGAAGGAAGCCTCACAGCACTGATTTACATGATGCAGAGGTGGTAGGATAAGCCTCTGAACCGTTTCCTGAGGCGGGCTGCAGCAGAACAGAGCAAAACTCTAAATATCACGAGCACTGCTTTATAGACTTGCTAATAGTGTTTTCTAGCGACTTTATGCAAAGTCAGCTACAGGCTCTATTTGTTGGCTTTGTGAATTATTTATTGACTTGTATCTCTGCTTGTCAGGACAGTATGAGGTGCAAATAAGTATTTTTAATATTTTTAATTGGACGATATCTAGCAAATATATGCATAAAGTAGCAGACAGTTTCTGCAGCTGACCAGAAGTAGGCATAAGTCGTGTGTGGTGCGCGCACACATACACATAAGGGTGAAATCTACTGAATCCTCTAACCTAGAATGGTTGTTTTTTCTTGACCCCTCTGCCCACAGCCGTCACCCTGCGAATGGTGCCGCTGCGAACCAAATAACGAGGTGCACTGTGTGGTGTCCGACTGCGCCGTCCCAGAGTGCGTCAACCCCGTGTACGAGCCGGAGCAATGCTGCCCCATCTGTAAAAACGGTAAACACTCATCTGCACTGGAATCCAACGCACATTCCTACGAAGTCATTCAATTTTCATTGAAACCAAACGATGGCAAGTTTATCTGCACAATCGCCACTTGATGGCCGCACCTTTGCAGGGATGAGGATGTAATGGATGTTTTATGAATTAAAATTATTACCCTGGGCCCGTTGTACTATAATGAGCAGTACTAGTTTTAATTATAAATGACACACTGAGCAGAGCAAACATTAGCCCATTGATTAAAGGCATGGTAGGAGGGACTAATGGGCCTTCAGAGAGCCTTTTTATCTCCCAGTGCCCCGGTGCCCTTGTCACACACAGCCAATCACTAAATTAGAATTATAGGATTCCGATGGGTTCATTGGCTATTTACAAGGCGAGGTGGGAGATTTCCCTTTGCCAGCACCAATCCTAAGGGACATATGCAGCTTTACGACAAAAGTACAGTAGCCGATCATCTGCAGTGTGAACCCGGAAGGGACGACGGAGAGCAAAACGTGTTGGTGATGTCAACACAGGCCAATCAGAACGTTGCATTGTTTGGTGAAAGATTTGGAATTTGTCATTTTGTAAAACTCACATCTAAGCATCAGATAGTTTGAGAGCTGGAAGAGCCCCAAAAAATGAAAGAAAGTTTTCTTGAACTCAAATGAGAACCTGATAAACAACAAGATGTACCCTCAAGATTATACGCCTTGCTTATGGCGCTCAGTCTTCGCAACTATTTACAGTATGAAGAAATATAATTCATGAAATGTTGCGGAATATGTTTCTTTTCTTCCAGCAACGGTTGACCTATAAATGTGAAGAGCAAAATCTAGGAATTTCGAGACAAATATTACAGCAGCTATTTCACCACAATTTACCACCGTGTTCTTTTCCCCCCTCATTTCCTTTTCATCCCCCTTGCTTTCTTTATTTTATTTCAATACACGCACACATACAAACACCCACACTAACAAGGCTGCTGCATAAGCTGCTAGGAGAGCGCTAATCCAGGCTGACAGGACACAGTGACACCCTTGGCATTTCGGGGTATGCCTGCCGTTCCTAGGCTCCCCAAGGGCGCCTGGTCAGGCTCTGGCAGCCAGATAAGTCTCTATGGGGGTGGATGGCTGAGGACTATGAGGAGAGGACGATGAAGGAATGCTCTTTAGTTCTCATTTTTGGCCGAGGGACAGAGGACCGTGAGAGGAAGACATTTACTTATGTGCTCCAGTTAGATGTGCAATCAGTGGAAGGCGATTGTCTTTTAGGTAACCTGCTGCAAGCAACGAGTCATTTCACTCATGACAGAAGGGGCCGGGATTTCTCATTTGACATGGTACCGACACAGGCCAGCACCAGAAGGGGTCTTAAGGGGCCGTAGCTCCCTCAGTTGTACTTTTTGGCCCCTCTGTGTAATCTCTATGTATATCTATAGAAAAACCGCAAAAACAATAAAGGATATTGGCTGACATACATGAGACTGTTGTTTGGCTGTTGTCCACTTATCCACGGCAGAGCAGGGATAAGTGGACCCCCGCCGCCATCCTGCAGCGCTTCTCTGGGCCTCTCACCGCCATGTCAACCGCGCTTACTGCCCTGAAACACGGACTGATTTTCGGGGGCACCCTCTGCAACATCTTCAGTCGGCACAAACCAAACATGCTGCATCTGAGAAAAGCACGTTTGATCCAACTGGCATTTAAAAAAAAGGGAAAGTTCAACAAAGAGATATTTTTGCAAGAATTATGCCGCTTTGGCGTTTGGGAGAATTACTTTGCCATCATTTGAGGCTATTTGCATAGGTGTATGCAAGGGCATAGAACAGAAAGGGAGCGGACAAGATACAGACAGAGAAAGAGGCAGAAAGAATATGTCACTTGGTGTTGAAATGGTATTTGTAGCACTGGAAGGATGTCGATCTGTCCGTGCTTATTTTACTTTTATGATTATTTTTTGTGGGAGATGTTTCCTTTTGTAAGACTACTTAGAAACAAAAATAAAGTTATACCTGTAGTCTACGGTGGCCCTGAGAGCTCACAGCACTGCAAATTAAGAAAACATCATCAATTTGACAACACACGCGCAGCATTTAGAAACTGCGCTGCAAACAGCGCAACACAACACACTGAGAAACAGCGCTGCATTTAGGCCACGCCAAAACATAAGTTGTTTCCAGAGGACACTTAAAAGTGATGCACGTCTGGACATGCTTGATGTTGCAGCGGATTTTGACTCACAGCGCTATCAAGGTTTTTCTTTCCGTCAGTGTTGTTGGAAAATTAGATTAAAGTAAGTGATTTTGATTTGATTAAAAAAAATCTGCAGCAACAAGAGTGTCCTGACATGTGCATCACTTTTAAGTGTCCTCTGGAAACACTTCTGTTTCATTGCGGTCTATTTGCAGCGCTATTTCTAAATGCTGCGCATGTGTTGTCAATACATAGGTCAAGAACCAAACTATTGGACAAATGTAGGTTAAAATAGTCAACAGCTAACAGATAGCTCATGACTAACAATTAGCATTAGCAAGTTTTAAGATTAATGTTTTATTCATAGTTTATTGCTTTGTTGTTACATCATCCTCTTAGGGTGGAGGGACATGAGTTAAAAATCCAAAATGAGTGTTTCCCGAGATGCCAATTTCCAAAAGTTATGTATGACGGTCTAATTTCAGAGGCGAAGAAACATATTCTGTATGAATTAGTGTACGTCTGCTGGGTTACACAGCTGTTGCATTCGCTGACAAACTCGACAGCGTGGGAAGTTCAGCCACAATATCTCCACACTGTGTTGTTCACTGTTCCAGCCCAGGTGAAAGGTCTGACGGAACCCACTCGTTGTGAGATAGTTAAAGAACAGCTTGTGGGTTGTTCACATTTCAAAACCAATCAGAATTTTCAAGCTTAATTGCTAAAGGGTGAAATCTTACTCAGGAAAGTTTTGAGTAATTAGCTCTTGTAGGTAAAATGTGCTTTATATGTCAGGCAGGTAGGTGAGGTCCTTCAAGATCATTTCAACAAATATTTTTTTTTAGTACTTTGTAAAGTAAATGTAGCCTGCTCATAATCTCTGTGTATTAATTGCCAAAATGGCTTCCAATTTTTATTTGTTCTGCTTCTTGGCATTTCTCCCTGAAAACAACAGCAACAAAGAACAGAAGGCAGAACAAAGAAATAGTTGGCCAGTATGTCTGAGCTTCATGTCCAATGAGTCCAACTGATTCAGCTCTGATCGTTTCCTGAATTTTATACTGTAAATGCATCAGGGGATACATGTACAACTGTACAATTTCATGATGGAAATGATAAGTAGTAGTCTGAATATGGACAGTGTCTTCACAGAACAATCGGATGAAACCATTTGCCACGTCCCATCGATTGGGTAACATATTCAGATTGACATATATTCTGTGGACAAGCTGCAGGTTTTTAGCAGGTGCATTTGTATGAAAAGATTTCTTACCCTCATATTTGAGTCAAAATAGTCTGCAATTAGTCCGAATATGTATTAACTCAGAGTAATCTCAGGGCTGTATATCTATATATAGACATATATCTATTGAGACATTTTTGACGCAAGACAAAAGATTTCTTGTCTTCACTAACTTCTATTGGCCATGAATCGATCACCTGCTCACACAGCATCAACGTGTAACCTTCGAGTGGTGACATGCAGATGAAAGTGTGTCCTTGTGGCTCCAAATCTATCTCGGCCATAAGCAATCACGCTTGGTAGCAGCACCAGTCCCCATCCACCCTCATCAACCTCTACTGAGATTGTCCTGCAACCTGTGCCAGCTGTCCAGAGGCCGATCAATGAAGAGTTCAGTCTTTGCATCACTCTGAATCTCTCCTCTACGCTCGGGTCAAAGGGCCTTTATCAGGTCCGAATAAAGAATGGGGCTCAGCTAAGCTGGGGTAGAGGAATGGGGGGTTACTAGGGAGGCAGCAGCTTCCTTTGTCAGTATCGCAAAGATGTTTATAGCCCCCTTCGCCTCATTTTCACTCTGGCAATATTGGGAGTTATTGCCAACGCTGCTGGCCAATATTCAAGCTTTTAAAACACTTGGTTAGGTCACATAAAAGTCATGGTTTTGGTTAAATATTGTCAAAGCTGGAGACAGTGTGACTTTTTCCAATATTTAACCAAGACCAATATGCTCACTTAACCTTAATCAAGCGCTTTGAGTTGCCTAAACATTCCCATAAAAAGCCATTAGCGAACCTATTTCACAGCAGACAATTTGATGACTTAGCAGGAAAAGGAAACATTGATAATGGCCCTGTACTATTCAAGCGTCTCTGCAAGCCATTATATTGAGAGAGTTTGCACAAAACCTGTACCTTGAAACCGCTAAATTGGAATCCGGCCATCATCTATTTCATTTCATTAATTGCTGCTTTGCTCTCCCCGCTGTGTCAAAAAGTGCTCAGTGAAAAAGGCATGTACTGTGTCCATGTAGAGCAGTCGAGCAGATTTGCAGTCAGCTGGCCCACGTCTGCCCCGCAATCCTGGGCTCCTCGGGTCGACTAACCACCGTACTTCACATTTACATTGCTAGCATAAAGCTGGCTCCCACTAAATCAAATTCACTGGGCCACTAAGATGTCGATGAATATTAGCCGTGAAAGCTTCTGTGTCTCCAAGAGTTATGAGACATATGAGTTTTTTATGACTACTCGTAGAGGAGTCTCGAATCTGGCAGGGCTTTCAGAGGCGACTATACTGAGAGCAATCCAAAGTCACCGTCACACCAATTGAGGCGCTGATTGCTTCATTTAAATGATTAAAACTGGGGCGAATTCCTGGCACCTCCTGGCTCTTCACTCTGAGGAGGCAGAGGAAAAGATACACAAGCCCATATCTGTCTCTCTCTCTCTCTCTCAAAGGTAACAGCCTTTTTCGGCTTCCTTCGAGTACAGATCCTCGAATGTACCCAGGCTAATGTGTCTCTATCTGCTGTGTCTCTATCATATCCAGATGCATGGGTATGAGGTGTTCCAGCGGTACACAAGCAATACCTTTTTTGAATTAAAGGAATCTTATCGAGAAAAGGGAAGTAATCCATCCGTGGAAGTAAAACCTACAATGTTTTAAAGATAAATCAGATCAAAATTTATCATTGGTCGTTGTCTTGGAAGTCAGTTCTATGTGTGTGTGTGTGTGTGTGTGTGTGAGAGAAGGGGGGTGGGGTTGCACTAAGGAGTTCTGTGGCCCTTTCATACAGACTGAAGTGATTAACACCGTCCTCCCCACTGCCTCTCAAAGCAGCTTTCTCTCTCTTCCTCTGTACTCCAGCCTCTCTGTACTGCCAAGCCAGCGCCTGGCAGGCTTCTCTGCTCGTGGTGCATTAGGATGCAAAGCGCTCCATGTCGAGGGAGAAGGGGAGACTAACAAAAGCGCTTTAGTGTTGCAAAAACAAGCCCATCGGTGCATGCCCGTGAAAGGATCTGTACGTCTGCTCTGACTCCCCAAACTCCCCGCAGCTCCCTGCATCACTCCACCAGCCCCCTCCTGAAAAAAAAAAAAAAAGACACGCTCTCAGGAGAGCCACGTCCATTTCTTGTCTTTCTCAGTCCTTCTCTCCTGTCTTTCTCTCCCTTCCCACGCGGCAGGTCCAAATTGCTTTGCTGGAACTACGATCATCCCAGCCGGAATTGAAGTGAAGGTGGACGAGTGCACCATCTGCCGCTGCCACAACGGGGACTGGTGGAAGCCGGCGCAGTGCTTGAGGCGGGAGTGCCTCAACGGCCAGTCGTTGTCATAGAGAGACCCCACCGGGGACGGTGGAAAAGCTCAGGCAAGGCCCTGCCTACTACTGCACCGTTTTGTATGATTGACAGGGCAGGAGCACAATTCCCCAGTCACCTGAGACAGCATTCTATCACAGGCTTCACACAAATAACAAAATCGGCCACTGAGGGGGGAAAAAAAAGACTTGGAACTCGTCTCGTGGCCCCTCCACCCTCCAGTTTTAATCGTCCTATATATTTTCAGAAGTTGACTCGCTTGACTTGCTGCTCTCACACAAGAAATTGTTCTTGGAACTCTTTCCTAACCAGTGGCAATGTTGAATTGCTCATGCTGATTCCGGTGTGTACGTCATCTGCTTGTCTGTCTGTCTGTCTGTCTGTCTGTCTGTCACAATCATGCAGGTGTTGTAAAATTCCAACAGCTGGAAAAACCAACCGTAAGCACACTTAACTGCGCTTTCTTTTCTTTCTTTCTATTTTCGTGATGAGGTTCGACATCGGGGAAAGCACTACAACCACGTGTTTGAGTCCACAATTTCACTCTTAAGAGCTTGTTTACAAAATGCACGTCACACTAATGTTCGTCGTCATGACGTTTTATCACTATGGCAGTAAGTCACCTTAGAGACTCAGTTAAGTTGATGGTACTCTCATTTTTATATACGACTTATAAAACCACCAGTGATTTTATTGATCGTCACACCGCGGCTTTGAGTCCTGTCTCTCTATAGCAGCAGCGCAGGCGAAGTGAGTTGGCACTGTAGAGTCAGCTGAAGGACGTGGGGAGAGGGCAGCCGGCGAGGATGAAAAGCAGTTCTGAAAATACTGAAGAGGGGCAGATGCAAAATCCTGCAACGCTGAATCGATACATCAACTCTGGGCAGCCCCCTTCCAGCTTAATTGTGGTTATTGTTTTCTCTCAGAGGCCCATATTCTCCAAAATATTCCCACTAACTAACTGCTTGAACTTGTTATCAAAGCAATTAGCGAGCCGAGAGCGGCCCGCTTCAATTTCCCTTAATCAAGGAGTATTCTGCGATAAATCATCCAGCTGGGTGCCTGGCGCTGCCGCAGCCTCGCAGGCTGGGTAACTCTCGACGTGCAGCAGCCAGACAAAAGGGGGGAATCTGAATTTGTCTAAACGCTTTTAAGTAGCGTTCGCATTGTCTGTGCGGGCGCACACAGGCACCCAATTCATCCACCTTCACACAGGCACAGTATGTTGATCTGCACCCAGTGAAGCACTTAAACCTATAAGGCTTGTTAAGATACAACGCAGTTACATTATCCCACTGCTGTAGATCACCTAATCAATTTTCAGTTCCTCCCCGATATATAAAATAGACCAGCTCCTCCAGTGTGGTGCGGCCACGGCCAGGGCTTAGTTAATATGTCGTTTTGATTTCATCCCCCTGTCCCAAAAAAGAAAAGCACCCAACCAATGGCCAAATTTCTTTGTTTTTGAGATGATAAATACGAGTCGTTAATTCAAAGGTGGAATCCACAAGGCCCGTTCCATTCATCAAAGGAGTTTGTTCCATTTCCAGAAAATCCGTTCCCGTTAACCTTTTAGACCCTCTTTCTGGGCAGTGATGGATGGGCTGCTTAATAGCGGCTCCCAGCACTCTGTAATGAGACAGAAATGAACATAGGAGAAAGGGCGATGACTAAAGAGCTACATTACCCTAAAAGGTACTAAAAACTAATTTTGGAAGAATCTCAAAGCCCGCAAAGTCCACTGCGCGGTCTTAAACTGCAGCGCACGGCGGAGGGGGGATTAGAGTTGAAAGCGTGTGGGCGGAGTCCAATCTTAGGTGCAACAGTGGAGCCGGAGTCGTTGTCATCATTAGGCGACAGTGATTTAGTGTCTTTGAGGGGGAAAAGACAGACCTCATCTATCTGACTTGAGGTCTGCAGACTCATACAAACAGAACTGACACCGGCGGTTTATCAATCACAGCCTCACCACTCCGGACATTTTAGGATTAATCAAGGTGTTTCGTTAATCTTAATTACTTTAAATGTCACATAATTATTCAGCCTATACATTGGCCCCTCCCCAAAAATATATATTGGAATTGCTTTACTGGTCAGCAGCAGAGGGAAACCGAAATGAGCGCGCCGGTTGACGAGGCTCAGAGGCATCGCTGCCACCACCGATGTCTTATTACTGCTGTTGCAGATAAACATCACAAAGCATGGCCTTTGGCTTCATGGGCAGCCCAGACTTCTGGAATTGCTACTTTGATTGCACTCCTCTGTGCAATTGTTTACTGTAATGTTTGTGCTAAAACTAGTCTTTACTTTATTTGACATTGCAGTAACAGCCAGCAGTGTGGATAACTGTAAGGACACAATCGGTTCAATCACGGCTAAGAATATGGAGTCCAATTTACAGATGGCTCGAAAGAGACACAAGCTGTGTCCCAATTCAGGGGTCGCCTCCTTCGGACGCAACATTTGAAGACCACTTGGGTCGCAGTGGCGCAACTCAACGAATGTACCCTTCCATCCCTGAGTAACGGAGGATCCAAAGGGAGGATCCTTCCAAGCCCAACCTATCCAAGGATACATTGCGCGCTGTTGACGAACTTTGTCGTACCGTGGGCAACTGCAGCTCCGTTGCAAAGCGACAGCGGTAAGGGCAGAACAGGCTAGTGACTGCGAATAGGAAATCCGCCGTAGACCACACCTTCTCATTTCAATTTCAGCCTTTGCGACCTCATAAAGAGACGGCCCCTGAGTAGGGACAAAGCTTTATCAAGACGGTGTTTCGATAAAAGTAAAATGAAGAAACAGCAAAGATGACAGATACAGGTAAACAGGCTACTTGATCCTTGTGAGATCATGCTGTGTAATTGTTCGGACACGGCTTCCCGCCAGGCGTCTGAGGTACAGCTAACTTTGCAGAGCCATTGCTGCTGCTCGCCTCCTCAATTTTGTCAGCTGCTTTCATCAACTGGATGTAGGAAGGCAGGAAGTGTACATGGTGAGTTAGTGGTTCAAAACAACCAGACCAAGATCATGCTCAACAAGAGCTGAGTTGTGATTCCAGCTGCTATGTAGCGAGAGGACAAAAGATCAAATCGTACAGTCAGAGCGGGTAGTTCAGTCAAACAAAACCCTGAAGATTCTTTCTTTTCAGTCAAGCGAATGAGAGACAGGCATGCAGCGGGACTACACTGGTGCATTCTTTACACAGTTGTAATGAAAATGACTTTGATGCTGCCACTGAGAACTTGAGAAGATCAGTCTGGATGTAGATTAATGTAGAGTAGATGCCAGGATGTGTCGCTTGAGAGGAGCTGCTGCATTTAAAAAAAAAAAAAAAAAAGAGGTGCTCACGCACGCACGCACGCACTACATGCATTTCACAGAGGGCATCTCCTAGGGCAAACCAGGGGAAATCAAGTTTCTCCTTGCGAATACGTGACGCTGCACTGTTTTATGGACAAATGAGCGGTACTCTTGTCTTTGTTCATTTTTTCTGCCAAGAAACCCGAGTATTTGTTTGTCTGGGAATATCTATTCAGATGACCCCACGTGTCCTCTCATCGTTGCAACTGCAGGCTTGTACATGGGCATTTTGTAAAGATGAACCATTCACCATTTCCACGAGACACCGACTTACTGTAGCTGGAAACTATGAAAGATTGTTTTTTTTTCCTCCTTTATGATTTCTTTTTTTTTTTCAGCAACAGAACTGTTACATAAAAGTGTGCCTGAACAACACAGAGTACTATCTGGTATAGGAAGAGAGAAACACTGTTATTATACAATCAATTGTATTCATTTGTGGGGCCCCAGGGGTTCGTTCATGTGGCACTGAAATGTCTTACAGTATCATTTCTACAACAAATTTGAAATTCATGTTTAAAATCAAAAAGCATCCTTTGATTGTATGAATCCATGCTCAAACAGGTTCTCCCTAAACTGTACCAGACACAAAGGGTGCAATTTTCAAAAAGTAAACGACCCCTGGTGTTCCCCATATTGTTCATATGTAAATATCTTCAAACGTATAATGTGTATTATGACATCTGACGTGGAGTAAAAAAAAGAAAAAAGAGAAAAAAAAGACATAAGATAAAAGAAATGTGATTATTCATCGATACAAAAACTATTTTGTTAAATAGACCTAAAAAGAAGTGTGATTCGGCAACAGTGAGTGTGAGTTTCTTATTTATGTTCCATCATTTTTTGGCTCACTCGGGATTATGCTGATGCTTCTGGATCAGCACAGACTGCCTGAAAACACAGTTTGCGACTGCTTAAAAACAAAATGTGCAATTCTTTACTGTGAACTAATGGCGCCTAAATGTACGACAGGGCCAGCGTGAGGTGAAAATCATTTGAAACTTAGAGGATTTCTGCTGAGCAAATCCCTTTCCATGCAACCACATTCATCAAACCCACCACAAGAAACGGCAAACCTTACAGCTGACCTGGGCCACAACAAACTCCAGGTAATCTTTACCATAAACAGAACATTTCTGAATAAAGAAAAAGGGTTACAGCGTTTTCCTGGCTCACACTTCTGAGAGAACATACCAGCGGTTAATGTGTTTTTTTGTAATGCTCAGCGAGTTCAAGGGCATCACTCACAGATCTATTCCCTCCATTCTATTTCATTACAAGTCAGTCTGGGCTTCCTATCTCATCCACGCTGCTAATTGCCTTCTCCCACCTCCCGCCGTGCACAAGAAAAGGGAAGCAATTTTATGCAGCACATAGCAATCAATAGCAATTAGGTGCATCCCTGACTCATCCCATTGAATTTCATCTTGGGAGATGGCCAGCAGAAGACCTCTCAGTGCGCACACACACACTGTACCTGCGGACCAGCGTTGGCTGTGGGGAATGTAAACGCACACAAAGTTTTCCTTTTTATTCACAGCGAGTGCCAGAGCTGTGACAGAAGATTTAATTTCTTTGTTTTCCCCACTCTACACTTTATATCGAATGCCCATTGATCTTTTTTTAGGGGGGGGGGGCATACTCCCTCCGTTTGTATCAAACCGGCCTTTTCAATTAGATAATAAGCTAAGTATCTCTTCCAGGTTAAACCCATGCTGATTATGGAATACTCCGAAGGCCCTTTTTAAATATTGCAGCGGACAAGAAATTGATTCGAGTTCGACACCGACGAAAAGCTGAATTAACTTGATATTTCGTGCAACCGAAAAGAGCAAAGTGTTTTACATGTGTAAATGACGGACAGACGGATTGTCGCTGCATCGGCAGTGACGTGGATGTTGCTACGGTGAAGAGGGAGCGGTTTTCCAGTCAATCTAATTTCTAACCATTACCTGGGTCACGGGTTAGGCTGGGCTCACCCTCAGAGACGGACGGGGCGAGAAGTCTGGAGCAGATTGCTGTTCCTTCACATTAAACGGCGTCAACTAAGGTGGTTTGAGGATTCTCATTAGCATCAGAGACATTTTGTAACTGGTGTTCTTTAACCTGCAATGAAGGGAGGAAACTTTCACTATTGCTCAACAGTATCAAGCAATGAGATGCATCAACTATAATCAAAGCCTCTTTTTTACAGAGTAATAGGTTTGGTTTATATATTGTTTTGTTGTTTTGCTTGATTCAGTTTTGGTCAGACTCCTTGTCACAACTTATAACAAAATCAGACCCATGGGAGACTCCGGATCCCTAGGTAGGAACAACTGGTTTATATTGACAGTATCACACTCTTAGCTCAAAAAAAAAACAAAAAAAAACCCCAACTCAAAGTATGTATTTCAGCATCTTCATAAAAGTTTTAATGTCTTGTTTTCGTGATTTACGTCAACTTGATCACTTTGTATTTAAAAAAGGATAAACACACATTATTACCATGCTAAATGATAAGTGACCGTGAAAAAACATTATTTAATATGTACAAAAGAAAATGTGTCTAGAGCAATGCCTGAGGTTCTGACACAGGGAGGAGCCGGAAGGCTGCGATGCAGTCGATGATCCAGGTGGAGGGAGCTGACCATACCTTGCCTCGTCTGACCACTGTGGGCTTGTGAGGGCCCAGGGGGTCGAAGATGATGTACTGGGTGCAGAGGGCCTGGTCAGAGCCGGGCAGGGCGTGGTAGGCGGCGGCGCTCAGGGTTTGTGTCACATCGCTATCGGGCTTGGGCTGTCGGCTTAGGAGTTGACCTCCTCCCTCCCGCAGCAGCTTGGTGAGCTTGTCTTTGGCCGGCGCCTTGAAGGAGCCCAGCAGGAAGAAGAAGCAGCCATCGAAGAGTGGTGGCAGCTATAAAAGATGATGTTTAGAAAGAGGAAATTCAAGTATTCGTGGAAAAATGTTGTTTTTTCCCCCCATACCTTCGTCGAAACTATTACTTCCTTGTGAATCGAAAACATGGCTGAGAGGAGAAAAGACCGGTCTCTATTATCGTCTTCCATTAAATCGTAATACAAAAAGATTAAACCTCAGTCTTTGTGAGAACAGAGGCAGAAGGATTAAAGTCTCCCCTTTTGTGTATGATGAAGTCCAACACTGAATCATTTTCAATGTCACTGAATCTAAGCTCTCATATTACCAAGAGTCAGTTTGGAAGCTTTGTATTTACTTCTTAACTGCAGAGACAAAGACATTTTTTATCGTGCCGTTCTCAGAACCACTAAAGAATTGCTGCTTTTCGTCTTCATTCACAGCATCAATGAACTCCCAATTTTTGGGCTTTAAACTGGCTCTCTATGGTTTCCACACTTTTTTTTGTTTTCTCTTTTTTTGTGATTAAGATTGATGTGATTTGTTGTTTTTCTTCAATATTTGATTCAGATGAATAAGGAAGAAACCAGCAGTGGGTTTAAACAGTGGCTTAAATTTATAAATTATAGATAAATGTACAGAGGGGTACAAACCTGGTGTCAGACCTTTTGGAGCCCACTGCACTTTGCAGAATTCTCAGCATTTTGTTTACAGCACATAGCATGCTGGAATTAAATGTCATCAACATTCAGTGAAATCACTGGACATTGACCTACTCTGTTCACACACGGGCTCAATCGTACATTACACAGACGTTGTCGCTGGGAGGTGGCAGAGCAGCTCACTTCAATGTCCGGTCCAACTGATGCAGACATTAAGAGTTCTCACATACAGCTCCTCCGGGTAGTGTCTAGAGAAGTTCAGGGTTGCAGTGCATGTGTGGAAACCGCTTACCAAAAGAAAGAGTGGTAATAATCATGTCTGACTGGCCAGAATTAAAACTATAACTCTGTATTATACTCTGCTTCTTAAGCCTCTCAAGGTCATTCACCTCCTCAGGCATCAAACAGTAATTCGCATTATTATGTATAAATACAGTAGAATGAGTCTAACATATAGGCTACTGTTGGACTTGTTTTAACCACATCGAATAGGTGGATTTAATCAGATTATTCTGGCACAAATCAGCAGAAAAATACTTTTTTTTATTTATACAATTTTATCCAAACGATGTATAAAAATACCAACAGCATAAGTATTCGCCCCTTCTCATCAATATTTAGCAGAGGCACCGTTAGCAGCAAGCAGAGCCTCCAGTGTGTGTCTGTATCAGCTCTTCCATCTAGACAAAGCAGTGTCCCAATTCTTCTTTGTAAAAAAAAGGAAAACAAGCTCTGTCAAGAGTCACGGCTACTGATGAGTGAGCAATTTTCTAAATCTGCCACAACTTATTGTTTAGATTGAAGTCGAGACTCTGACTTGGCAACTGCAGGGAATTGAGGTTGTTGTTGAAGCGTGTGTAGTTTTGGTTTCATTTGGAGTTGTAGTCTTTCTGGAAAATAAGTCGTCTGAAATCACAGTTCTGCTGCCGTCTGCAGCAGGTTTTCCTCCTTACATCGCCACAACATCATACTGCCCGGCTTCAAGGTGACGATGGGGCGTTTCTGCTGATGTATGTTGTTTGGATAACAACAAGCGTGGCCTTTTTTATATTTTATATGGTCAAACATCCCCGCCTTCCCTTACTGGTACTTTTCCGTCTGTCATTCTGCATCTGTTTGTTTCCATCTATGTATAAAGGTTGACGGCACAAAGATATATCTGTAACATAGCAAAGCTAAATCAAGACAGTCCAAGTTCGTACATTTAAAGAGTCCAAGCTGGTACAATTAACGGCAGATGTGCTGTTGAATAACGACCATGCACCACTGCTCGGAAAAACAATGGTTTTCGGGGATTGATGCTCTAGAAAATCAATACATATCATTTTCATATGCTAAATGTGTTTGTTTGTGTGTCATTTACCAGGCTACATCTGTTGATGCGACTGCGCTGGGGGCCTTCTCCTGCCTCATGCTCAGTTTCGGGCATCCACTTGCCTGCCTGCAGACATGCCTCCACCCCTGGCATCCGAGAGAGAGAGAGACAGAGAGACAGAGAGAGTAAAGCCACAGCTAATTATGTTGATTTGAAAGAGTGTGACAAGGTAATTGTGAATGGAGGATGACAAAGCTTCTGTCTGCTTTTATCACAACGAGTTGGAGGATTTCAAGTATTGGTAAAGCTGCAGTTGTTGACAGCGAAAGATGCCCACAGCAAGATGGAGTTAATGATGCAACCCTCGTTTTAAGTAGCTTGCACTTAAGCAGAATTCAAGCATCATCTCTTTTTGTCTCTGGAGGTTTTAAAGAGTCACACTGGAACTGTGTGACAGTCAGCATCCTGGCTTTCTCCAGAGTTAGAAAGAACCGTTTGTTCTAAATTCTAAAGGAAAGCATCTCTAAAGAGAAAAGTTCTTTTGAGAGATGTGGAGGGGTGGATCACACATTTTAGTCACCTTGTCACCCTTACAGATTAAAAAAAAAAATGCTTCTGAACATGACAAAGATTATTTTTCATTCAGTAAGAGTTCTATTACTAAGTATCATATGCTGGGGGTGTATTGAAAGGTGCAAATCTAAACATTTTAAAAGTAGGATTAGATTTGGTTTGGGAACAAAATAAATGTGTAAAGGATGTCGAGTAGACGCCTGGCTTGAAAGGAGACTTGCAGTGCAGACTTCTCGCAACGTTTCCGACCGTGACGGAAACAAACATATCCACGGGCCTAATACTCGTCTGCAAGGTATCTACATATCTACATTTTACCACACTCACACAACCTTGTAATTCATTACACTTTCAGTTGCAGTTTAGTGTTCAACACTGTTGCTTCCAGCGGCAAGATATGGTGACATGAACAAATTAGGGTAAGTGTGTGCGTACACGCACGCTGTCACCATGCAGCTCCTGTCGTGAAATAGCAAATTACACACATATATACAGTCTTAGGAAGGGAGGGGTGGAGTGCAATTACATTTCTTCATCCCCCTTAATTACAGCCTTCATTTACAGGGACTACAGACTCGGGCAGAGAAGACGGGCGATATTGGGGTTAATCGCTCCGGACGACGGTGCTTAGGAGTCATTAGCATGTTTGCTAATTACAATCATATAGGCTGAAAGCAGAACACATCTTTAATCCTTTCCTTTCTAAGTCAGTGAATAAGCGAACAGCCCGGTGCAACCGCTTCCTTGACTAACCAGGAGAACTGGAACTGTGATTTGATTATGAAGGCAGCCACCGGAGACTAGGGTTTGACCGATATGAAATTCTGGAGGCCAACGCTGACCCCCCTCAACCGAGGCAGGGGGAAATTGCTCATTCTTTCTTGATAGTCGGTGTCCTGTAAACCACCGCCATGCTACACGAGAAAAACGAGAACAAGCGTCGAGGGATGCTCAGCGGCAAAAACACCGGCCACAGTGGAGACCTGGGTTCAGTCTCAAGTAGTAGCTTCTGCCGCAGGGCCCTGAACGTCCCTGTGGCTTTCCGCTGAGAGCTGGAAAAACAGCGAGGAAGAGGTTGCACTTGGTTGCAGAACAGTGGTAGTGGCTATGAAAAGCACCGACGGGCAGGGAAACACAGCTCAACAAACTGGGTGGTGAAAGAAAAAAAAAGAAAAAGAAGAGGACACACAAATTCAAAGTTGATGAGACAAGTGTGCAGGGCACCCTAACCCAGGTACCAAAAATCTCTTTGACAACACGTCTCGTTTTACTTCCCCTGCAGCCGACTTTCTCCCAATATGTCCCTGTTGACTTGCTTTCAACATTGCAAGGGAGATGTTTTATTACATTTTTATCTTCTAAATCAAACGGGGAAATAAGAGCTAGCCATCTTTTCATCGCTCTTCATATTGAAGCCTTGCCGCACATAGATTCCCAGATTCCCTCCCCTGGTCACCCACCTGCTCCATTTGGCAGTCAGACATGTAAACGGGTGTGTGCGCACACAGCGGCAGCAGGAACGAACAAATTACCTGAAAATTAGCTGTTGCAAAATGTTTTTTTGAAGATATTCCATGTGGTGAGGAAAATAACAAATAATGTGTATGTTTGTTTTTCCAGACGTAGCAGCTGATTTCATCTGAAAAACTGCATTTCAAATGAATTTAAATGAATTTGGTATTAAAGAGGAATTAACACCAAAGCCTCACAAGGCCTTTAATCCACATCAAAGAGGCATTTTCCATATCCCACATTGCAGCCTGGTAACACTCATTCAATAAAAGTGTTGTCGTGTTTTTAATAAAGGTTGGATGTTGAAGTAATGATCTGCAGATAACTTTGTGGTAGCTTTTTCTGAGACGGAGGTGGTGAGCGAGTTTAACATTATCTGGGATTTGGGAAGGACATAAAATCCATGAAGTTATACCAAAATAGTTTGTGCAGCATCTGTTCTGCACTGTGGTTCCAAGAGTCCAATATGTCATGTAGGGGTAGCAGATGAACAATACCTTAACCCTGAAAGAAAGATGCATATCCCTTTAAAAACCATGCTGCAAATCGTTACTTATGCACAAGTTCTCTATCACTTGGTTTTGAAAATGTTCACCAAAGGTATTTGTTTTAGTAGCTAGTATCCATGATGAATTGAATTTACCAAGTTCAAATGTAATGTTGGAGTCTATGAGGAGCTAAGCTAACCAGCTGATGGGGGTATAATTGATGTTCTCATCTAACAATCCAGAAGAAACCAAATATACAAAGTACTCAAAAGTTTGAAGAGTTCCTTTAAGGTTAAACATAAGCGGGAATACAGCCTGATTTTATAGGATGGGTGCTGCTGCAAACATGCACCTTATTAAAGCAATGTTATTCAGATAAATTATTTTCCTATTTATTCAAGTTTTTACCATCTTCACGTTCTCTGCTCTATGTTTTTAGTCAGTGTGTGTTTTTATGTGAGCACCATAGAGTAGCATTTTGAATTTTGTTGTATGTACTTACAATGATAATAAAGTCAATTCTGATTCTGATTTAGTAGTCTGGAGAGACTATGGAAGATAAATCAATAACAGTCCCTTGTGCTCCTTTGTCTAATGAAAATCAAACATCTGTGTATCTGGTCAAACTATAAGATCATATCTAGCATGTGGTTAAAATGGTTACTGTGGGAAACATTTACATCCACAGACGACATTGAGTCTACAAATATATTAATTCACAAATATGGCTCATGTTATCCAGAGGTGCAGTGATGGAAGCGAGTATTTAAGGAATCCACACTGATTTGATGACTATCAGGAGTGAAATGATCGAAGCACAAAACACCACAACTTCCAAACATAACTCATGTCATTCATTGTCTTGGTGAACTTCAGGATATTTTGGATATAATCTGCTTCGGTGTCAGTTGAGTCCGAAGTTTCCCTCCATTCCAACAGCAACACTGCCTAATGCGACATCAAAAATAGCATCCGCAGACGACTGCTACAGCCGACGGTTCACTCCATACTTACAGCTGAATCTGACAACCCAGCAGCCAGCGAGAAGACCCAGGAGGGTAGAGAAAGTGGTGGGCATGTGTCCTTCTGGCACCACGACGTGGCTTACTGGAGGGTGAAGACAGACACACACATGCATCAAAGTCAAATTGAAGAGGCACAAATGAGCTGTGCGACACATGCATGGGTAGCTGCAGCTGTCCCCTCGCATGTCTGTCACATTCTGCAGCTACACGGTGTTAGTGGTGCGCACCAGGACCGAATGTAATGTAATGTGATGTAAAAGATGCTCTCAAGTGCAGGATAAAATATGACATCACAATATAACTTAAAACTCTTTATTCCACAAGCTGTATTTTAACTAAACAATTGAATCATTCACCAATTGAGAGGATTCACTGGGTGATATGGGGAACCTTATTATCAAGATTGAAAAAATATTAAAACTTCATAAAACAAGATTAAGTATTCATAAGATTGCTCGTAGGTAAATGGTAATGTTACATTGCTAACATGCTGCTGTTTAGCAGGTGTAATGTCACCGTGTCATCATTTTAGTTTAATTTTTCAGCATGATTACATTTGCTCATTGTATCCAAGTGTAGTTTTGTTGGTAGTGGTTAAAAGCCAGTGGCAAATTTTGATGTGAAAATAATAAATATTACAACTGATCCTTAAGGAACAGGAATGTTTGTCTCATTCAGTGTACTATACATAAATAATAATAAGCTTCAATAGCTCATTCGTATTGAATTAAGATATTCGATTTATGCAACAAAATAACACAACATAGTTCTACTTTAAGTAGATATCGATTGATGAAACGGATTTATCATTATTATGATCTTCTAATTTACATTTTTTTTCTTATATTACAACAGTATTCCCAAAATCTTCGATTTATCAATATTTATATATTATTTCATATTATATATTATATTCTTATATATTTTATTCCGTTAATGTAGTGCATTTCCTCACTGTTAATAATTTACTGATGTCCACTACTTCACTGGGGTAAATAAGTTAGCTTTCTGTAAACCCGCCAAACAGTTAATTGCAACACATCAAAAGGTCGAGCAACAGCTGATTTAATAAAATGCGTCAGACAAAGACACATAATTATAAGTTCATTAAAAATTAAATACGGGCTGACTGCCTCTTCATTCAACAAGTGAGCACAGATGACAAGCGCAAAATGAACATAATTATATCTCGGGGGCAAAACCCGTCTTACATTGTGCACTAATGGTGGATTTGTGTGAAATTTGTTGCTTTGAATTCAAAATGTAAAAAACGTTCTCTGAAAGCATCAACTTTCGGCCCTGCGGTCAGAGGAAGGGGAGTCATGAAAAACACTTCTGTTTTTCACGAGGGCTTATTCATCACCCTGACAGCACCCCCAAACATTTTATGAGGAATGATTTCAATTACTTTAGCTCTCTGGTATTCTCCCAGCCATTACTATGCAACAGTGAAGGAGCTCCTGTATCACAATGATGTATACAGCTCTAAAAGCACTTGTTAGTTACTGTTGAACTTTCAGGAGTGATAATGCTCAAGCACCTACTGTTGACTTTTACAATACAAGTGGGTCTGTGTTAGATGGTAAAGCCTATAAAAGCTGGGCTCTGCAGGTATTGTAAAGGACCATTCAGATAAAAAAAAAATATCTCTTAGGTGGTGGTCTAACTGCACAGTAAATAATCGTCATAACAAACATAACGATCAGGGCGAGAGAATTCCACGACCGCAGAACCTGTTGGGCGATTGAGCCTGAAATGTGCCTATTTAATACATCTCTCAGTTGAACGGGACATTCAAATGATGGTTGATTACCTTTCAGAGTGTTTGGCAGTAAACAAGTTTACTAGCCATGGTCCCAATATACCGGTAATTGGCTGTTGGCTGCTGTTAATTTGCAGTGTTGCTGTGAGCCCATGTGTCACAAATAAGAACATTAAAAAGCAATCATATGCAAACATAATCTAAGGGGCTTCGCTTGGAACACTGAGGTGGTTTTAAGCCCACTGAGGAAGTTGTGTCTTAATCGTACCAACATTACCTGAGCCAGAAAAGGTGTCAGCCATCCTCCCTCCCAGTAGCTGTCCCAGGTTGGCCAGTTGAAGCTGGGCCGGATGACACAGCTTGCTGGCCACAAACATCACCATTTCATCCCTCCTCGCACAGTTACTCGTCTGAGAAAAGACAGAGGCACAAAGTTCAGAAATGTCTCTGGCTAAAATGCAAGAATATGAGTACTCTGGCCTCAACAATTCCAAGGCACATGCAGACGCACCACAGAGAGGCTGGCTGAGGGGCTAACAGACGGATTAGCACACTGGGTTCCTTCGGAGGCTTCCTGGAAAATCTCCCGCATCTCCAGACTCACCGCATAATCTGCAGGACGTTTTCCATACAGATTTCTGTGGAGAACATTCAAAAAGATAAAGTGTGTCAGTCTCAAAATACATTCGCGGCATCTCTGAGCACAAGGACAAAAACAACAGAGGTTATTATGTACATTTGGTCACGGATACAAAAAAATAAAAACATCAACTCAATCTAAATGTCCTTAGGTTAAAACATGCAACAAAATTTTGAGTTCTGTAGTTGTATATACAGTATATTGTGTGACAGTAATTATCCACAGCATCTATGAGCTAGTATTAAGTTGTGTAATAATGTTAAAATATGAAAACAATTTTAATTTACCTTATACTAGTTCAACTTGGGCATTGTGTGTACAGAATGACAACAACAAGAATAATACAAATTGCTGCAAATAAGGTGACAAACTGATTAAATGTTTCCAAACGCCAAACCAAAAGTCTTCATATCAGATTAAAAACTCAAGTAAGATTCAGGGTGAGCAAAGCATATAGTATGAGGAGATTTTAAAGATCATCTTGACTCTGCAATGCTTATTTCCTTGATCTTTCCAGAGTCTTGGGGCCCTGACTGCAAAGCCTCTAAGCGCTGTGGTTTTAAGGAACATGATTTGAAGTAAAGCACAGTGATCTGATAACCTATACTCTTCTGGCCCATGAGCAATCGTACACTCTCGTTCTTGTCTGCTGCGACTAGCGAGACTTATAAAACCTTTAAATCTAATGAGTTAATTAAACTACATTTTGTAACCAAATGTCCTTGTTTATGTCCTGACCAACTGCGCATCTGAAAAAGCTTTAAAAAGATAAGGCAGCTCATAAATCCAAAGTGAAGTCTTCGACAAGGTAGTCAATCTGTCATATCAGTTCATCATTCTCAGCAAATTTTGGTTGTTGTTTTATGTCTGGCCAAGCAGGACATTAAAAATCAACATTTGCCAGTCCAGAGCTCAGAGAAAAAAAACCTATTTGACAATATCACACCCCGCTTGTTCTGTGAAACTGGTCACGCATGTGTGTCATTCACTTGTTGGAGCATAATTGTTTGATGAGGTTGAGTTGAAATATATACTCTACTTCATTCATAGGTCATCATGTCCTTATACAGCCCACCAGACTCACTAATGCAAAACCTACATCAGATATCAAAGGGTTGCATAGCTTCACTGACAAAAACTAACTTTTTTCTCTCAATAACATACATTTATTTTTTACAATTTAACTGTGATACACTACACCCCCTTAGAACACAGTATGTGCAAAGGAGACTCAGCATAATCTCAAAAGATGCATTATGCATATAGACTCACAGAGATGAAACTGCAACCACCCCCAAGCTACCATTCTGGACACTGAAGAGACAGCTTCAAACTATGTGTCCTTAAGTTTGAGAGAGTTAAAAGACAAAAAAGACTGTGGTCACCTTGAGAAAAGAGGGAGAGGAGAAAATATTAAGGAAAGCACAGAAGGAGGAGGAGGAGACGAGACGGAGAGAGGGAACCAAGCCCCGGCAGGTCGTCTCTGAAAGATTAGGCGTCAGCAAAGATAACACCTGGGGGACAATTAATAGGTCCACTGGTCCATAAAATAATTCATTTGGATTCATACCCGGAGCCACATACAGCCAAGCAAATACAAACAAACATAAGTGTCCCTGACACTTATACATATGCAGACACACACAAGCTGGTTTATGCAGTCGCACGTGAGAAGACTAGCTCGAGAAAAATAATAACGCGTGGAAGAATGTGCGGGAGGTAAAGTCACAAACACTCTCCCACAAGCCTCTGCTTCAGCACACGAGTGGGAGGACGGCAGTGGTGGTTCGAGTGGGTACCCACTGCCACCGTGACTCTTACTCTGACCAGGGGGAGGAGATTCAAATATTAATTTCAAGGTCCAAACAAATACAGAGAAGTGTTGCATGGCACAATCAGATCACCCCTAACACCATCTATTGGCTTTCTACACAACATCCCTTTTTCATCAATAAACCACACACAGTACTAAGACGGTTGTAACATAATAAGAATAAAGTCGCAATTGCGACTATATTCGCAATATTCAAAGAATATGTACAGAACCTTGTGCAATGTTTTCAAAGTCCTGACACATATGATAATCTGATGCTGGAGAATTAAGTATTTTGTTATATGTAAAACTTAACAAGATGCTCCACGTTCCTCATTTTAAATGATCTGAAATGACATGTAGCCTAAAATTATGACTTTATTCTTGGAATATTTATCCTCAAAATCTGGCCTTAATACTGACAAAGAACCACTAGCTTACCTGTTATGTAAAACTGAATGCATTAGAAGAAAATTTAAATCTATAAGTAATTAGATCTCTGCTGTAAAACCAAACGCAAACATATTGGGAAGTCGATCACAATTCGAACTGAGCTTAAGATCACTGAACATGTAATGGAGCTTTTAAACTATGTCAGCTCAGCAGTAAGTCTGAACAGGAGTCTAATGATAGAAGCAAGTGATGAGGCATCGGGCGAGGGCCTGGATGCATTTTTAATCAAAAGGTTCATTAGTTAATTTCCCTCTAAAACAATCCACTCTGAATTTGTCCCGATGGTTGGATCGTGTGGGTGATACAGCTTCGATTGATGATAGAGCACGTTACCCAGCCAACGCCCCCATTAAACTCTATAGAAGTATTTTGTATTGCACTGTAATTGTTATGCAGGTCCCCTTCTCTTGACGGCAAACTGTTTATATCATCACAATTAATAACTTTGCTTGATGCTCCTAAAAATAGCCAATTTCGAGGCAAATAATAATATTACAAATGTCATGAATGAACAAAGAAAATAGTGAACAAGAGTCAAATATCATCAGAGCTGTGCGCTATGTTTCAACGTGATGATGAAACTTTTAACACTAACATTAGACAGTTCACGGAGTATATCTCCAAGACAGGAAGAAAAGAGAAAATGACATCCACTCTCTGGAAGGTGAAAGTATTGTCATATCCATTTTGTCTTAAAGGCTCCCGGTGGAGTTTTCTGCTAAACCCCCTCCAAAAAAATCACAGATTCTCTTTAAAAAAAACACACTGTGTGTATCATTGAGGTCTAAAAAAACTTGAGTTTCTTTCCTCATAAAACATTTGCAAACCCGACTTTGTTTGCACTCAAACATAAACCGTTTTCGCCCATCTTATTTGCTCACCTTTTCTTCACTGCCTTTGTTGGCACATTGCTGTGTTTTTCAGTATTTTGCCACTTATTGTAGATCATTGTGATAGTGTCAAAAATTGCTAATAAATGTTTATCATGTCAATTGCGCGGTAACAAACCAAATCGGGAGTTGGCACCCACTCAAACAAAACTTTGTTCTATAAAATATCTAACGCAATGTCAGGATCAAATGTTGAATCTATGCATTTGCTGATGTTAGTTGGGGACAGTATTTGTATTACTAAATAAAGTACTGTAGTCAGTGTTGGACGTAATAACCAGCTGCTAACATTTGGTGATTGTCATTTCTTTTTGTATTATGGCTCTGTCTGGATACTGTGTATGTGAGGCAGGTGATGATAAATAACATCTGTATGGATCCAGTGCTTCAGGTTTAAGGTGTTCATCAGCAGTGAACCACCAGCCAATTGAAATGCATTGGGCATCTTGTTTCCCCACATCTCATAAATACAGATCCATTTTCAAAGTGCACTGACATGAACATAAGAGGTGACATCTAAGAGCCCTAATGATATGGATGGGGAACATTATTCCTTTCAAGGGCCATTTCAATTGTTGTAACATCCTTTGAAGGGTCATACTAAATTATTGAACACATCTCTAATGTGATGGGTGGAACTGCACCTCTATAATAGTTGATAGTCATGATGATGATACTCACAGCTGGTTTTTCCGGTTTATATAAGTCAGTCACAAGTGGAACGGAGTCTTTGTGAGGAATAAAAAAAAACTGCTCACAGCAATAAGTTCTCCGAAGAAATGACTTAAATGCAAGTCTCCCCGAAATGGAAAAATCAGGTAGATACAATTTCTAGAATCAAGAATTCGTAAATGCAATTTATAGAGCTCGGGCCGAGGGAGGTTGATGAACCGAGCTTGGAGCTTGTTGGTTTGCAGCTCAATGGTTTTGTGTTGTAGTTTATCAGGCAGATCAGCTGATTCCACATGAAAAGGGATAACAAAAAAAGAAAGGCTTGTTTTGGCTGTATTTTTTAATCTTAGGCAAGAGAGAAATGTTCTTGCATTTTGCATCAGTGTTCATTCTTCAATGCCAAATCAGCACAAACTTACACTTTGGAACCAATTTTCTGTGTCTGGTCTGAGAAGTTCTATGGCGGCAACAAATTCTGCATGAGGTTCAGCTGGCCCACTGTTTAAAACATATTCGTATTCACTTTAGAATTTGCCACACACGTGCACACACAAAAACACAGAGGAGCAATGAAGATCTGCAAGTGTGTGAGAAAGGAGCCTGGGGCAAGGATTGCATTTATCTTGCAGAGTCCTGACAGAGTGGCCCAATCGCTGGAAACTTTTTTGCCTAGCAGACACGTAATAAAGGTAAAGAGAAGGAAAAAGTAAGACTCTGAAATCAGGATTCATCAAAGCAAAGCGGCAAATAAAATCAAATGAAGACAAAGGATGGAAATGAACATTTGCAACTCTTTGTGATCGTTTATCTTTAATGAAATGAAGGATAAACGGTCGCAGAGAGAGCATTTACTGACCAACACGCTGACCCTGATCAACCACTCTATTGATCCCACTGATAGACCAGCATTCTCTCCCTCATTATGGACGTCGTGCTACAGAGCTATCCTGCCTCCGCAGGCCAGAAACGCTGATACAGCATCAACTGATTGCCCAACAAATAATCAGCATCAATCGATCTCCTTACATTGGTGCACCTACGCAGTACACTAACACACGCCCTGTCCTTAATTATCAAGGGCTGGATGCCTGGTGCAATGACTGGAAAACAGGAACTCAACGATTAATCAAATAACTGGAAAATAAGCACCAGAGCACAATAGCAGAAGCCCCTCTACGATTTAATACAAGGTAACTGCGTTATACACAATAACTTAGCAAAAATGTTGCGTTGCGGTTGAAAGGCATTTGGGAAGCATTTTGTCAACCTCTTCTACACTGAAGAGTGGAAATAACCCATTCTGGATTCAGGGATGTTGTTTTTACTAGGTGTAATAAGCATAGGAATGTGCCAGAATCAAATTTTTCTTGCTTTGATAACTGGGGCAAAGAATATCACGGAAAACAAATTTATAATGAAATCTATTTTTTTTTTCCAAGATTACACAGAAGAAATATTTTTTTAAATATAGGAGAAATATGCAGCAGACTTTAAAAAATAATCTCTTGTGTTATACTCTGACTGGTGGATGCTGCATTTTTTTCAAACGTAACCTTGCATTGCCTGGAATACCGCAGTTCATTTTTGACCACAATGTCTCTGGAGGCATTTTGATAGACCTTCAACCAATTAAAACAACAAGACGTGTGACTTACTGTATCAACAGAGAGTGTAAGTGAGGGGGTTGTTCCTCTTTCAGAGAAAATAGACCCTGCAGTTTGTTAAATACTGTCACTTTAGTGGATTCAGATATATAAATATATTAAATAAAAGGTCATCCATCTCCGGACAGATGGACATCTGTCTGAATGGGAGGGAGCCAAGACCAATCTGGGAGATCAAATAAACCTGAGCTAAATTATTGGTTTGCTTTCCAGGCTGAATCAAAATGATACAGTAGTAATTTTAGCCATGGGTAATGTTTTTCAAATTCATTTAGTTCAATATGATCTCGAGTGGCAGGGACCATAATTGTTTTTTAGTACAAGGTGAAAAGATTGTCTTTGGACCACAGCTATTAGAAAATCTTGTTTTCAGGTCAGAGCTTCTAGAGGATTCTCACAGAAGGCCAAACACCCCCTCGACGCAGTTAATCACTTGTTCTGCGCCAGACCTTTTTCACAGAATGACCCACATCATGTACAGCTCTTGTACAACCTCATGTGCAGCTCAACCACTCTTGTGGTGGTTGACTTTGTGCATATCACCTGGAAAACCAAGATACAGCAATTATAAAAATAAATAAAAAACTTATACAACTTACAGTACGTTCTGTGAGGCTCCATGCTGCAGCAGCAGTTTGACAATGGCTGGATGCCCGTTCCTCACGGCGTCATGCAGTGGAGAATCGTTTTCATAGCCAGGTGTGTTCAGTAGAGCTCCCCTCGAGATCAGCGCCTCCACAACTTCCACGTGACCCAGGTTACATGCTTCGTGCTGGAGCGAAAAGCACAACGTTCAGAAGTTATCCTGATCTGCTTTGATCTGTTTTTTCTCTCTCACGCTCACTAAAAAGAAAAACTAAAAAAACAACAACAACAACAACAACTCCGTATTCTTACTTTGGATTCTAAACGCACATCTATATTCAATCACTGTAAAATACATATTTTTTTCCACATGAAGCTGTCAGTGGGGGATGATGCTTCAAAGCGATTTTGATTTTCTGTAGGTATAGATCCAACATGCATTTTCTCCTTGTGTATAATACATAAAGGTAGTCAACTTGGTAACTGACAAACAGATTTTACTGCTTAATCACATTCCGTTAGTTATGTAGAGAATAATTCATACCGAGTTTGTGGTTTGATAAAAGTGAATGTTTTCCTCACATCTTCACAAATCCAATATGTTAATTTGGGAATGAGATTAAGACGCGAGATTAAACTGGGCAAGTGAAAAGGTTGTTCAGGCAGCATTTTAAGATGTTACAGTGCGTCATATGGAGACTTTGAGCTACACTATTCAAACAGCTCAGACTGTGTTGTGGGGTGGGACAGGATTCATAAAAATGGCTGTACCTGCAGTAATTGACTCACTCAGGATTCATTTCTGTCTTGTGGGCATGTTTTAGAATTACGTTAAAAGTAGAGATAGTATATTTCACAATTTTTTCTTTTAATGATTCAACAGACTGACATAAACATGTTTTTTGGTGGCAGTTGAAGACAGCACAAACCACCTCTCACACAGCAGAAATCGGTGTAAATTTGCAGAAAAATGCAACAGCAACAGCTTATAAGACGAGAAAACTAAACTTGCATGAATACTCACAACAGCAACATAACACACACCGGCTGTGCATGTTGGTTTAGAAGCCAAGAACAGTAAATAGCAAGATGCAAATGATGCAAGAGTAGGCCAGAGGAATAAAAAAAACATAGATTAATTGTGTGTAACAAAACGACAATACCTCAGGTTATCAATAAGAAACACCACAGTTCTCTTTTATAAAAGGAAACCAAAGAGAAAAACCCTGACAGTGTAGAAAAACTGTTTTAATCTAAATATTGTTGTTTTTGTTGATGAAACATTCTGTCCGCACAACAAATAAATCTCTCAGATGTATGACTGGTCTTATTAGTCTTACCAGGGGTGTCCACCCAGCGTTATCCTTCAGGTTAGGGTCGGCCCCCTGGTCCAGCAGCTCCTTGACAGCTTCTACATCTCCCTGAAGCGCCCGGAGAGAACAACAAACCTGAGGTCAGAATTGCAAACTTGTAAACGTAACCCTTCAAACGCGGCCGCTGATCCCAGTGTTCCGGAGCCCCAGTGTTTATCAATCACACTCCACAGTGGCCCATTGATTACCTTGTCTGGGATCCAGAGGGGGATTACAGCTGTGTTTACACGGATTACAGTAAAATGGTTTATTCTCAGCGGACCGGAATATGGCTGTCTGATCATCTGAAGACAAACACGTTCCACTGGGGAGGCTCAGTAAAGAGGGGATATTTAAACCAGCAGATCTGTGCTAAATGCCATTTGAAAGAAACTATAAGAAAATTATGGAACGTGAAAGGTCAACTTTACAATCTCATCATTTTAAATTTTGACCAATAATAATTTTGAGGGACAGCAAAATCTAATTTAATTTAAATTCAACGAAAATATATATATATATATATATATATATATATATATATATATATATATATAATTTTGTTTATTATTCAAATGCCTGATTCATTTAGGATGTAGTGCATAAAACGCTGCAGACCACACTTGCTGAATGCTACAGAAAATGGAGTGAAACAAATAAGTTAAATCATTGAACGCGTGTCAAAAAAAACCTCCCTACCTTGATAGCAGCGAGATGTAGCAGGGTCTCCCCTTTGTGGTTCCTCTTCATGACTGCAGGGCTTCCTGAGCTCGGCCGCCCAAGAGCTGCACCTGGAGTACCGGGAGATTTTCGGCCCACAGCAGCTAAATCAGACGGGCTCTGTCCTCGCTCTTCTCTGCAGATGTTGTTGTTGCTCTTTTCATTCCTGGGGCTAGTCAAAAATGGACGGATGAGGACGACTGGCGATATCTGACCCGGCGATTTTCTCCTCCGGCCTGGTGAGACCCTGGGCCTTTTTGGCGTGGTCTCCAATGGGCCAATTTTCTCCACCAATCTGGTTCTTTTTGAGGAATTCTTTGGAGTAGAAACGTTCACCTGTTTTTCAGGATCATCATTTGGCTCGAGGTCAATGGAGGACGGTGTGTTTTGCTGGATAACACTGTCAGACGTGTTTTGATCAGCCGAGGCATGGTAAATCATTTCAGTGGTGCTGCCTCCTGAGTGTCTCTCCCTCGCGTTGCTCTTTCCAGGGCTGAGGTCAGCAGAACTCCCCTGTGGCACTTCAGGCTGAGGCTCGTCAGAGATGACCGCAGGGCTTAGGAAGGAAACCCTTTTACTGGATCTCCTTGTCCCTTCAGCACAGTGCTCCTCCTTTTCCTCTGGGGTATCTACCTCCTCGGTGACCCCCCATTGTTTATTGATGGCCTCCAGTCTCGTCTTCTTCATTTTCTGCCCGGTATGCTTTCGTGTGGTCCTGGTGGCTCCCCGTGCCAATGCCTTCCTGCTGGCGGCATTTGTCTTGGTTGACCTCTTCTTCCTGTTAACGTTTTCGGTGTTGCGTCTTTGAGAAGAGGAGCCGGAGTCTTGGGAGGACGAGGTGAAATTGAAAACTGACAAGTCCTGGTGTTGAGCAGTAATCGTGTCTGGCTGTGCTGCAGCTGTTTCTCCAGTGGACCTGTTGTCCGGCGCGGTGACCTCTGAGGGCCTCTCCACTGTGCACCGTACCTTGCGGCTGCGGGGGCTGAACCAGATCTTGAAGTTCTTCTTGTGTTTTGAGACAGGGCTCGCAGGCTGTGTCTGAATCTCCGGAACAGAGGAGTCTGCGATGCATCAATGTAAAAAACACATTTCACAAAACAACCTCCCCACGTCCTGTAATGTATCCATTGTGAATGATAATAACCTTCCACTACTGATTGACAAAAGGATAACACCAAACTTTAAATTATGCCAGCCAATAACATTGACATCTGACAGAGGTAGAGAAGCATCCGATCAACTACCGAGCCCTTAGTTATTACTGTGCAAATTTAGACACAACAACCTGCAGATCCGTTCACATTTTAACAACAGGGCATAGAAAGTTCCCTTTCAATTCTTTGTCAAAGCTGCAATCTACTTGCAAAGTAAACACTACCATGGTTACCTGCATTGCAATTACTGTCATTACCAGGAGACTGGATGGGCAATAAAGAAAATAACCCACGGGAACAACACACTTATGCTGCCGTTCAGGGATTAGATGGGTGGAAACCAACAGAAGTAGGTGTGGCCACATGACCGCGGGGGGAAAGATAATGAGTAAGACAAGTTGGGATTTGAGAATAAAATTCTTATTTATGCCTTCAACTTGCTTTATTAACAGCCACCACCTACCTGGTGGGTCCATGGGATTGATCAGGGAGTCCAAGCCACAGAAGAGCTGTATAATGCTGCTCAGCTGCCTGTTGATCTGGATGTCCTTCACCCATGCAGGGCTGTGACACACCACGCAGCCATCTCCTGCCTGGGGGCCAGCACAGGACCTGAGCAATAAACACTCTCTGGATTAGAAGTCACAGTTAGGAAAAAAAAGAAGAAATATATATGGTATTGATTTACTTTTTAAGACCATTCAGTCAAGAAGAGACGGCATATATTAACGCTGCAGTTTATGCCCATAGACACATTAATTACCCCCGACTTTGTGGACACTTTTAGCACAGTTAACTGTGTATTGCAAGGAAACCATGCAATTGCCATGGTTGTGCAGTATTTCACTCTCACAATAAAAGATGCCCCATAAAATAAAAATTACAATCGACAAAAAAAAATGTTCCTGATGTATAATCATTTATACAAAGTCTGCCATAAAATTGTTTTAATTTTCCATGTCTGTCGTACTTTATGAAAAACCTACTATTATAGTGATGCTGCTTAAGTTGTTACTCATGATAAATACGTAACATAAATGCTAAGAGCAATAAATGATTGCTTATAATAACGGACTGACTGAGTGATCTAACAGAATATGAATCTGTCAATCTCATATACTTTTAATTATATATTCACTTGATTAATCAATTTTTTTTAAATAAAGTAATGTAAAAAAAAAAGTAATGTAGAGTAAAATTCACCAAAGGACCCTTCGCGTTGTGGTTATTTTGATTTGTCATAGCAGGAAAAACATGCTGAGTGTTTAAAACAACAGATATTAATAATAATAATTCTTAATATTATAATGGCGCCATTTCATTAAAGGGACAGTAAGTGATTTTGGAGAAAGCTTGTCTCTCTCTTTGTTGATGTTGTGATTTTACTGCTCCGGCCAGGCAGCGAACATGCGATCTCCGGTATGGGAATTATTTGTTTTTCTTTTACAGAGCCTGGGCTGAGCACACACAAAAGCGACACCTAACGGACAGTGAGGAAATATTCGCTGATTTTTAGAAACCGTGTATCGCTTTAGAATCGCTCACTGCCCCTTTGAGGTGCGCCAGTGAACCAGCACAATGCCAGAACCCTGGCAGTAGTGTGTGTTGTTAATGTCAGAGTGAAATATGTTTGACTGAAGCTACTTTACCTGCACACCATATGCTCACACGTTCCTAGACACACAGGTTCCTTCATCAAATTTGAACTGGAAAAAAATCAAAAACAACAACAGACAAAACATCAGAAATTGGTCGGCAAGGTCCATCTGAAGGACTAGTTGGGAGGAGCTGCAGTTTCATCAGAGCGCACATTGCTGGGAGAAGAGAAGCCCTCATCTGAAACATTAATGACCTACAAAACAAAGAGCCCGGTAGCATCAGCAGTCACTGCAGAGCCGGAAGAGAGAGAGAGAGGGAGCAGAGTAAACCTCTCCACACAACCTGCTGGAAGAGGACATGCCGAGCAGCTGCGTTGCAGTCTGGTCCGCATCGGACGGTGGACGGCGATCATCATTGGTGGGATCTCAGACCCCGCGTGGAGTACATTTACCATAACCTCTGCATCCGAATCCTTTAACACTGTGAAGGCCCCCTTCCTACACGTCATGCAGACTCTTCACCCGCCCCTTGGCAGATTGTGTAACAGCCTCTTCATCGGTGCAGTACGGTACCTCCACATCTTGCCAGTTCCAAAACTCTCAACTTAAACAAATCAACACATACACAATCACGCCATCGTGTGCAAGCGGCGCAGAGCAGCCACATCTGGACTGCACCTAAGACACAGGGCCCATTATGCAGCTCCCAATACCTCAAGTCTGCATAGGATTACGTTTACATCCACGTTCAGATTTTTAACTGCAGTTTCTCTTTTACCACACAATCACATCAGCGTGTTTATTCCCCAGGCATATCCAGCTGTGCACTGTCCTCTGCTGCAGAGTTCTGATGTTCCCCAAAACACACTGATTATTCATCTAGGATGCATTCACGGTTATGTTTTTATGACAGACTACTGTACTTCACTTTTTTAATGTGCACTGTGTTATCGTTGCACGGTGATTCTGTACATGTTCAACCCACCTCGAATGAATGAACGAGTTCATCAGTAATCAGCCATGTGATTGTCCAGGTGCTCGATCACGTCTCTGCACCCTGACGCCGGAGAACCGACTCGCCTGTCGTCGTCACAACCAGGTTATCAACAAGCACGTTGTTTGAAAAACAAGTTGCTGCACAAGCCCGGTTCCGTTTGACCGACATGTAACTGGCAGTAGTCGTGCACAGCAACGGCCGCTCCCCCGCCACCACAGAGCCAGTGCCACTGTCAACTACTCACCATTTGGAGCAAAGCAGCAGGCGGCGAAAGTTGTCGACCGCCTCCTTAGTGTTCCTCCAGTCGTCTGTCCGCGCGGGGACGTCGCCGTCCATGCCGAGGACAGGTTGTGTCCGTCGGCAGTGACTTTGTTCACGAACGTCAGATTACCAAACGAGCCGGACTCACTTCCTTGTTGCTGTTGCATCTCCCGCCGAAACGGCTTCCTGGGCCACGGTGATGACGTAAGTTCCGGCCCTGCCCCCTCAAACTCCAGCGCGTGCGTTTCCGTCAAACCCAATATCAAAATGCCTATAATCATACGTTTACTGATTTATTTATGGAACACAAAATGTGTCCATTGATACCATTTGTTTATTTAGCATCTATTTCTTCTACGTATTATGGGTCATTGGAATTTAACATCTGACGTGTGTACAATCACCAGTGTTGTGTGTTTCTGCTTCTACAACAACTTATCAGTCCAAAGTGGGCATTGTAAAGATGCATTCATGCATTGATCAAATGCCACTGTAAACAATTGAAGATGCACATGTGCAAACAGATGAGCTTTAATTGAAAAGTGTGCAAAAAACTAAACCAGCTCTCAGATTAAATAGCAGGCTATTTTTTATCCTATCTAAACAATATTAACATTGCTTGAGTCATCCGGGTACCATATGTGCCCTGGCAATACTTTAAAAAAAAAACTTTCTGAGCATATTAGCGTTCAACCGTTTGTTTTTGCACAATTTCTGTTTTATCTTAACCCATGTCTATCATCCGTTAAGCTCTCAAAAGTCCAACACTTAAACAATGATTGTGTAATAAGACTGAAATCAACTTTAATCTTAGTGGTCTTGGTCTGTCGTAACAGCAAAATCAAAGATACGTATGCTCGATAAGCAAAGCATGCAATAAGGCAAATGAGCAGCTGTTGCATTGGAAAAATATCTTTATTAGAATGATAAAAAGAAATAGGAGTGATGCATTTAATAACTAGGAAAGAGTACATCAAATATTCAGTTGATCAATTCCAAAAGTTAGGAATGCCCTTAAAGGAAGCGTTGATGAGTAGGGTAAAAGTACCTAAAAGTACATACAAGGCATAATGCATTGATTTGCTATGGCATATTATATAGTAAACAGTACATAAAGCACAGAGAGAAATTAATAGTTTACGTGATTAGTTTTATCCCTCAAAAAAGGTTAACAAACTAGTGATATCATGTGACCTGCAAGATAGAAAAAAAGAAACTTCATTTATCAACCTTTTCCATGTGTGCATGTATATAGATTCAGTCACGTTGGTTAGGTTATCCTTCACATCATTAGTCAGGAGACTCCCAAGAAAAATATCTAATAATATAACTTCTCTTTATTATTTTATCATATCATTTCTCTCAAGCTATAGCAGTCAGCACTCAGTTCTATGTTTGCACAGCCTTATTGAAGCCCAGATCATCACACGCTTCCTCTTCACTGTGAAGTGGTATGGTTTCCATGCCGATCTTTTCCATGGCAAAGTTGATGAAGACCTGTGGAGATACAGTGATTGTGTGAGACCCATGCCAGTGTCACAGACATTCATTCTGTCTGAGTGCCATGAATTTGAGCTAATCTCCTGGAGCGTTTCCTCCACAACCACCCCTCTCTTTCTCCTGCCCATGGTATCTTCCAGTCCCATAGCCCCAAAAGGGCAGAGTTGTTGAAGAATACCAGCACTGGCTGCATATAAAGCTCACGGATTCTCTCCCTAACTCATATTCCATTTATTTTCCCCCAGGCATACCCTCCGTCAGTTTCCCTCTGCCTCTTTTAAACTTTCTCTACTCAGTCTTTCACCCTCACTCAGCTTTATTCTGTCCCTGCCTCCACTCCCAGCCTCACTCGTCTCCTCTCATCTCCTGTCCCTTTTTTCTTTCCCTCGCTACCATCTACCCACCACTACAAAAACTCCGCCTGGTTCTCCTTCTCTCTCTGTTTGTGTCCTGTCTCTCTCTTTCCTCACCTCATCCAGTGTGGTCTGGCTCACAGAGAAGTGTTTGATCTGCAGAGCAGTCTTGTTTGACTCCAGCTGGTCAAAGATGTCAGCCACCCCACCTGGAGCAACTGCTACATGGTACTCCACCATAGTGGAATGCTGGTCCTATTTGTTGGGATAGAAAGACGGTTAAATATTCTTAAAAACATGAAATACTGCAAAAATACAGTGAAAAGCTGTACATATTTAGATTTATACTTTCTGGGTTGGCTAAGATAGAACCTGTTACACATAGTTCGAATGGATTTAAAGCTGCCCTACACAGAATTGTCATATTAACAATGGATCAAAGCATTTTCAGCTGCAGCAGGAAGCTGCTTTCAGCAAACAAACCGCCAATAAACCCACGGCACACACCCTGCTAAACAAAGCCAAACTGATAAAAACAGTTAGTGACTTGGTTTTAAACACAGTGGAGCATTTTGCAGCTTTTCAGAGACAGATATTTCTCTCAGGGGCTGATGTAGAAAAAAACAGAGCAAATGGAAGAGAGAAAATTGGACTTCCATTTGTCAGATGGACAGAAATGCCTGCAAATTAATGATCACGTTCATCATTGTCTGCTGAATGTGTAAATAAGCAACTGTTTGCTAACAAGTTGACCGTACAAATTTAACAAGATGATAATAATAATTTACAGCTTGTTTCATTGCCCCTAAGTAGCCAAAACAACTCTTATTGCTTCTTTAAAGCCAGCTCATGTAAGGGCACATTGGTGGGATTTGACAGTACACCTAGGACTGTTGATTTTTTTACACAAATCAGTCAAGCCCATTGTTATTAAAGGCAACCAAAAGCTTATTTTAGAATCATTTTTGCTATAAAATATCACAAACGAATGCGTCCTAGACCCTTTGGCTAGAAATATTTACACATTCATGCTCAACAAATCTTACTAAATGTATTGCAACTTCGTCATCTTTTCAGGCTTCTATACCAAATACTTTTGGCTACTTCGAGAGCTGACAAAACTCACCTTGAGGTAAGTGCTGGGGAATCTGCGCTGCATGAAGTAAGTGATTGCCTCTGCATCACAGGAGGCATTGGCCAAGTACATCTTCACAGTGAACCCGCTGCCAAACCTGCACAAAGGACATTTTTCGAACAAAGAACAGTATTATAACATGTCTGAGGGGTGGGGTTGAAGCGGTGAAGAGGCAGGGGGGTATTCTTACAAGTAAAACTGAGCATTTAGTATCACAAAGGACCACGGTGGGTGGGGGGCATTGAAGGCAGACTCGGGAGAGCAGTTATAGCTGAATGGGAGGATGAGCAAGGGTCACTAACCTGTTCTTGATGTGCTGCAGAGAGCCCAGGCATCGGAACTGACCTTTCACCATGATGGCAAGACGGCTGCACAGTGCCTCACACTCCTCCATGCTGAGAGACAGCGGCAAGGACAGAAAGATAAAGGTCATACCAGGACCCTTTGAGCATACAGTAATTAGTGATGCTTGCTTTCACACATGAATAAATATACATTTAGTTGCCACCCTAATTATTATTATCTACATTATACTGTGGGGGGGGGGACTGCAAAAAACATACATCTTGAATGCTGAATGTCACCTTACTTTTTACCCAATTATAGCTCTGTCCCAAGCAGTTTGTGTAAAACTGTATTTAGTAATATATCAAATGTTTCAAGATACACTTAGGCAGGTGTATGCATGTTACACCCGTCTGACCTGTGAGAGGTGAGGACCACAGCGCATTTTCCTTTCACTTCTTCGGAGATGATTTTCCACAGGTGACGCTTCGTGCGTGGGTCCATGCCAGAGCTCGGCTCATCCTGTGGAGAGAGCAGGAATGATAAGAGGATGGCAGGGTGTGTGCGAGAAAGGAGGAGAAGCAGGTTGAAATCGAGTTTAAGAGATTAGGGGGTGAGGAGGAAGGGGCTGTGTTGAAGACGGCGTGCAGCACATAAATTAAGAAAAGGGAAAACCAAGGACAGAGAGTGAACAAGAAAGACCAAAGCACGAATGCGTAATTGCAAAATAGGACGGGAGATGGGGAGCCTGGAGTTACAGACATAACGCCAAGGGAAGAAAGAAAAATACAAAGACAACAGGGGAGAATTTTATAGACATATAGGGTAGACAACAAAGTGGAAAGCTACGTGGAAGACTAGCCCTGTGTAAGCATGAGCAAGCAGACTCATTAACTACAACAACATCATTATCTGTCAGGTCTAGTCTGTTACGTCAAGGGAGGAACAGTTGTGTACAGTTTGTTTAGTGTTTGTTGTCTGGTGGCCAGTTAGGCAATTAAATGGGCAGCTACAGCAGCATGAGCAGACGTGTCCTCACCAGGAGCAGGATTTGTGGGTGTCCAATGAGAGCCAGCGCTGTAGAGAGCTTCCTGCGGGTGCCGCAACTGTAACCATCAGTAACGATGTCTCTGTGGTAGTTGAGCTCCAGCCTCCTCAGTAGGTAGTTCACCACCTTCAAGGAAGACGTTGAACGGATTATACAGGAAATAAACAAAATGGAAAACAAAGAAAACACCATCTGCTATGTTAAAACCACTTGTACACAAGGCTAATATGCAAAGACCCATGATCTGATATAAAACGGATTATCAAAACACATAATACAATAGGATAGTGAAGGGAATAACGTCAAATTTTTCTTGTTCCAAACAGGTATATTTCTGGTGAAAGCCAAAAGTAAACACCACCACCTTGATTCTGCAGCAAAAACTGATAATCAATGTAGATGTGTGATGGATTAGCTGTCATCGACAGCGCATCAATAGGTTTAATGATCGCTCTGCATGGCTGTGAGCCGTTCCCTGGTTTCATGAACACGAGGATGGAGTCAATCGCCCATCTGTGGCTCCAGCAGCTCCGAACAACACTGGACCTTCACATTGAGTTGATACTCCATCAACTTTAATCCATCAAGTGGTACGCCTCTCTCTGGAGGACAAGGCCCGTATGCCAATACACACACAGTCCAGACACTGATCACGGCAGGAAAAGGTGGATATACAGTACAGAGAGCTTTTGTTCTTTTTGATGGTGGCCCTACTCCTTATTGGCAATTTGATATCCAAGTTGATTGCTGTGACTGCCTCTTCCTATTCTGTCCTGTACAGCGGCGCAGAAAATAACTTCTATCTGTCTCACTCCCATGCTAATTTTAATGTTGCTTGTTCAATAATGATGAGTTTACTGGGCAACTTTGTCCAAACTCCATCCTGTCCTGAGGCTGCGACTTCAGAGAACAGGGACTGACACGGCATCATTTGGTGCCTCTCAGTTTATCCTTTGTGTTAAACCACATTTAAAGTGAGAATGAAAAGCCCTTAATGGCCCATAACCATTTCAGTCACTTTAACTTGCCGATTAATCAAACGAAAAGAGTGTGCTGCAGACACCAGTTCATTTTCCAACCGCTTGAGGTGATTTCCCATCGGTAAGCTTTAGCCCCCCCCCCCCCCCCCCCTGTCAGCTGGCAAGTTTGGAGTCCAGATCAATGAAGCAAGCCAATGCAATAGATGGCTTAGTTCACTTTAATTCTTTGCTTTCCCACTCGAGGAGGATTTGCCTTAAGCGTTGATTTTTTGTTTTATATGATTCTAAGTTCATTAATCCAGGTTATCGAGACACTGTGTAGGATTTTCGATGCTTTGAACGAAAACAGCAAATACGGCACGTGAAACATGGCAAAGTCCCGACTGGTTCACATCAAAATGGTCCCTCATAAAAGCCCCTTTCTATCACCTTTGATGTAACAGCTCATTAAGCTCGACAAAACCGTGTCAATACCAAATGACCCCATTAAGCCTTGTCTCATTATCCACAGCTAGGGGACTGTCAGTGGGAGACAACATAAGAGGCACTCTATATGTAGCCTCATCTTTGTGAATTAGCCCCACACCGATGCTTTGACCATTATAACCATTGTTGTCATTTCCCTGACCAGCGAGGAGGAGCTGTAACAATAGCAACGATGATGATTAGAACCCGGCCGAGCCATTTTGGTGCCTCACTGTCTATGTAAGTACGTGCGTGCATACAGTATGTGTGCTAAAGTGTGTGCACAGTTCTTTGTTGTTTGTAACATGACCATGCCTGTCAGAGACAATCAATATTTTGTATGCTTCTGCATCCAGAATTGTAAAAATTAAATACAGAGAGAAACCGACGGTAGATAAATTCTTCTCCGCCTACAATTTAGATTTGTTGTGTTTCCTACAAATCTCCCTCCACCTCAGAGCCGTTTCTTTCTTTCTCTTTTTGTCTTTTGTACAACAAAATATCAAGACAGAAAATCTGATATCGCATCATCCTATGATTGGTCGCCCGTGCATATTTCCCCTCATGTCAGCAGCAGCAGCGAAAGCACATTCAGTAATCACCACAGGAACAAGATTGATTAGCTCTGAGGAAGATAAATGGGAAGAATGCCGCAAAGTGACATGTCAAATGAGATCCTCTCATCATCAAAGTATCATTTAAATGTAAATTTGTCTGCACTGAAGTGTACAGCATCAGTTTGGATTGCACGAGCTGGCAACAAAAGATCCTCCATTTTGCCCCAGAAAGTACAGGTTTCAGCTTGGACTGAGTGTGCACGGAAGCATCAACAGTTGCCGGTCCTGCTGTGGGAGTGCATCTTTGAATTTATATCTGATCCTGTGTCATTCTGTGCATGCTGCTGTCACTACCTGACAGCAGGTAGCGTCTCCTTACCCCTTTTATCTCCCTCTTCGGGACGCCTCGAATGCGAGCATAGAAGTACAAGTGCTCTTCGCCGGTGAGCAGATCGTCCAGTGCGTCCTCCTGGGGGCAGTAGCCAATGTTAATCCCCTTGTTGCGGCACTCCATGATGTCTACTAAGTGCCTGAGAAAAAACAAAAAAACAAAGTAAAGACATATTTTCTTACATCCACCACTTTCTGCAGGATAGATGGACACATCGGGTGTTTGAGAGAACCTGTGGTCTCTAGTGGAATGTCCACCATTTAACAACAGAGCGGGAATCAGGTGCAAGGCTCATGAGTATGTTGGCGCTTTATACTTTTATAGGAGCGCTTCAGATGCATGGGGTAAGATACAGCTACGTTTTGATAAATCCCCTAACCATTATGTTCAAATTTTGGCTAATGCAAACCATTAACATCCCCCATTTGTGGATATTTGTGTTACGCAAATTAAATCAAGTTCAAATTCATTAAGCAGAGCTGCATGGGCACCTGTAAAGATTAAATCTAAGCAAAGTGGGGTTCGCTACAGAGATTTTCATAGCTCGCCTTTACTTTGAAGGAATTAGCCTGAAGTGTCAGTATTTTTTAAAGTAATGTAATATTTTTACATTAACCCGACACCGCCACGTCTCCAGTGTGCAGATACGATCTATTTGAATCTAAGCGCATAACACCAGTATCCCTACACATTTATTTTTGAAAGCAGTAAACAAAGATCAACTGAAAAAACAGGCTTTGCGTCACATTTGCAGGTTTTGTGAACTGACACACGGATGCACAGCTTACCCGTCCCTGTCCCTGGTCTGTGCTGTGCCGTCTGTGGGGCTCACATCTCCAGTCAGCATCTTGAAGGTGGTAGTTTTTCCTGCTCCGTTCACTCCCAGCAGACCGAAGCACTGTAAACAATTACTCACTTCTTAGTTACCCTGAAGCATTCGATCTCTATTCAGCACAATGACACAATTATTGGAGAGACGTTCATGTCAATATACCACTGATATTATGGCTGGATGATTGTTACAACAGGATGACTGGTCATTAATTATACAATTTCCCTTTCGTTATCCTACTGCCTTATTAGCAGTTCACAATCCTGTTGCTCACCTCTCCTGCAGGGATGCCCACAGAGAGCCTCTTGACAGCATGGACCTTCTTCTTAAGGTGTTGATAGATCTTCGTGAGCTGGTTGACCTGCAGTATGTCTGAGCTGGCCGCTCCACTGGACACCCGTAGGTGCTCAGCTACCACATCCTCATCCTCGTCCTCACAAGCCTCCCATGGCACTGTCTTTCTGCCACAAATCAAATGCCTGGGAAGGTGGAGAAGTAATGTGGGTTAAATGGCAGGGACACAGAAAACCCCTCCTGTGACCTGTCTTTAACTGAAACATGTTTTATTTTTGTAAATATAAGTAGTACAGGCTTTCAGGATATCTTTGGGACTCAAAATGTGTTGCTTTTTTTCAAAGAAAGACGATTTATTTTTCGTTCATTGTAAAGTTTTAAGTTCTTATCGCTATTACAGTGGCTCTGATGCACATCTAACCTTTTAAAATTCATGATCGTTTACGGCTTCAGTCTTTGGCTTCAGTTTTCCTTAAGCCTCGTTCTGACTGCACGATGTTTAGCCTGATTTTCCACTCGCAAATTTTGCAACTTGTAAAGAAAAAATTGTTAGGGTTTGAAAATCATGAAGTCTTGGCCTTACCTGACTTTTCGCATAAGGGACTTGTTGAGCAAGAGGCGCAGGGTGAAAAAGACCAGGCCTTGGATGATGGAGGACATGAACATCCAGCCCAAGGCATCTGTGGAGAATGGGTTCTGATAGGCGTCAATGTCATAGCCACTGAGGATCTGGACCTTTATGTTCATCCTGGCCAGCTCCGTCAGCCCATTCCCAAAGCTAAACTGGGGGAAGATTAGGAAGGCATGGCTCATCCTTTCGTAGATGTCCTGGACGAACTGCAGGAGGAAAGGAAAGGTGAGGCGGCAGTGAGAAATTGTGTGGTAATACGAGGCGTGTTTGCCCTTTACACTCCACTGCAACTCAATATCACCACAGCTACAGAGACTATCAAGGTTTAATCCAGAAGTTAATGAACAGTCACAGATTTAAATTCAGAGCTATTTAGTTTCTAACAAACTGTATCTGGTGGTGGTTTATGCTGACCTCAGTGTCGCGCATTGAAATTTGTCCCAGAGAGTAAAGGATGGAGGTGGACATGATTGTGTTCACACTGATGAAAAGGTTGAGGCACACATAGGCGATGAAGGCCATTTCTGCATCCTTGAAAACTCCCGATAACAGATACATCCAGGGGAAGGTAGCGAACCTGAGGAATTAGCAAAGAGAGGACATTTGAAACACAACATCAAGAAGAAATGTAATGTAATGCTACTGGTTTCAAATGCAGAATACAGAGAAAGACAAACACAAAGTGGATATGAACAGTTTATACGTGCAAATGTATTCTCATAAATAACCGTTCTACAATGAAAGGACCTTACACTGTTTAACTGAAGTGGTGCAGGCCTTTAAAATTGGCACCAAAGAATAGTAGAAGGGAGAAGGAGGAAAAATATGACACCATGACAAGGGTAAACATTCAGTCATGATGCAAAAGGAGAGGAAGATAAATGACCTCTTTCCTTATTCCCCTGCTCGCAGATCATCCACTTTCTCTTTTCTCTCACATAATCTGCTTGTTCTTTTGATTGGGGTGTCTGGGTCAGCGAGACAGAGAGGAAGAGTGGAAAAAATCCCAATAAGGGGGTCGGAAAAAGAAAGCGACAGGCACAAGCAGATAGAGCCAGACAGAGACAAAGCATCTGCGTGCCATGCTTCCCCCCCCCCCTGAAAAAAGGTGCTTGGTAGGCAGACTGCGGGTGCCAAGCCATGACAGGGAACAGAAGCGAGAAGGCTGCAGACCAGACCAGGTGGGTGCGACCTGACAGATGGAGCGCTGTGATTACTCATTGCTTGGGAGGGAGACATCTGTCTGATAAATGAGGAGCAGAGTGTTGACTTGGAGCCCTGAGATCTCGGCCTTGAGACGCGGCCTGCGACAGCAACGGCAAACGCAGGAGCCTAAACCTCTGCTCCAGCTGGGGAATGATGTAAATCATCCCGCTGAGCCAGATGTGGGAATCATGGCACATCATCGGTTTTACACCTTTCCAAAGTCCACATCTCTCGATCAGCTTGATCGATAAAAACCTTGATGATAGTTCGACTCTACCTTACATCAAGTCACACAACTTTTGCCTCAAGTCCTGTTGCTTCCCGATCCCTCCTCCCTCTCCTTTGTGTCTTTGGCTTCAGTGGCATTACCATATTGGCAGTGAATTGCCGAGCCATCTTTCAATCCTACCACCATCTGTCTTTGCAAGAAAAACAGCGGCGTCGTCATGCCCCCCCGCTGAAAATCCAACCTGGTGGTACACAAACTACCACTTGCAGTTTTGAAAATGTTGAAACCTTTGTTTGATCAAATGATTTGGATGAATCCTTTGCAAGAGACACATGGTTAGTCCCACTGAGGTCAGATGATTGACTCAACCTGGCCAGAGCATTTCATTGTTCTTCTATTAAAATTCATCAGATGCTTTGGGCGCATCGAGAGGAGGACAGAATTAATCGCCTTTCAATGAGTTTGCTTGAATCTGAGCAGTATAGAAGCCTCCGCTTGGTTTGCAACTTTGCATTCATCTGGCTGTTGCCCTCAGCAACCACTTTTCCATCGAACACTAGTCCAAGTGGCGGCCAATCATACCAAAACTATATTCTCCACATATACATCATATATAACCCCCAGGCTAGTCTCATAAACGTAATTAGAAGAGCAAAAGGCAAATTAAGTAAAATTAATACACAAACTGTCCGTTCCACATCAGCAACAGCAATATTGGTTCAATATTGACCTGCTGCACTGTCCTCGTCACAATTGTGTTTCAGTGTTCCCACCACCAAGCTGTTTGTTTTCATGATGATTGTGTCACCGTTGAGTTTGCCATTCCCTTTGGACTGATTTTTTGGCAACGCTGCCATGCTCTGAGATCTTAGCAAATACTTCAGCGACTACAATGTTATCATAACTAAGCCACTACGTTGTAATACAATCCAGTTTAAAATGTAGTTTCCCAATAGAAATGTAAAATATGTTTCAGCCTCATGAAGGCCTGACTTGATCATTTAATCAAACCAATAAAGTTGGTCAACAATGTCACAAACAGCTCAGGGGAAAGGACAAGCCAAAAATAAATTGAAAGGAATAATTAGTAAATCATCAAACTCCCAATTTTACTGACCCAAAGAGAACCAGGAGGAGGGTGACGGCAGCCAGATTCTGCCGATCTGTGAACGCTGGGACCTGAAAGGCTGCGATCACACCAACAGTCAAAGTCACCGGGATCAGATACACGACCTGTCAGGAAACATGACACATGATGTATGAACACAAAGGCTTCACGTTTAATTGGAGGGAAAAAATAATCAATCTGTTAAAAATATATTAAAAACTCTGTACATCACAGATAATAAATACATTTGTAATAACACCTTTTTTTATGAAAAGATATTTTGAGTATGCAATGTTTTTACAATCTAAATTAATTTTATACTGTGCAGGGCATGGATTTGAGGCTAAAGGGTTTGACTACATTTAATCAAGCTAGTGAGGTGTTTGTTAGGTTTGTTTGCCGTTAGGCGATAAGAAGATGTTACCATGTCATAGAAGAAGTTCACAGCCCAGTATAAGGGCTCGCTGATGCCGGCAATGTGCTGGAGCCTCTTGGAGCCACTGTGATGCTCGCCGACTTCGTAGATGGCGAAGCTGGCTGTTGTGATTGAGTAGCCCGTCAGCACACACATGGCCACAAAGATCTGGAGTACTCCCTGAATACTGCGAAGAACAACGTATGATCATACAAATGACTATGAGAGCATGTTATTAATTGTCAGGAGTCCGCCATTAGCGTATTATCTTTATCCTTATAATACATTGCGTCGTGCTTCTTTAACTCAAACTTCTGTTTTGCTACAGTGGTTCAGCAGCTACAGGTTTAGATCCAAGGAGAAGTGAGCAAATCAATATGCTCTGGTTTGCTTTGATTCACTTTGAATGAGGCAACCTGGTGTAATTCTTCTCAGAGAACAATGGCCCCATTTTAAAAGTCCTCCTGCAAACTATCATATCGTTGCCTGCTGGGACCTGACTCATTTGAACTATTTAAGTGGCTCACAATGAACCGAATGCCATTAATAACAAGCGGCTCTGTTAAAAAGAGATGCCCGTGCTTCACCCCTGACAAGACAATGGCTGCAAAACAAACAGATGGCTCTGAGTCGAGAACAACTCCACGCTGCTGTATCGTCAGTATGCACAGTGGCACTGCTGCGAGGCTGCAGAGCATTTTCTCCAGACTAGACCCCAGAGAGCAGGCTGAGGCTTTGATCCTTCAGTTCCCCTTAAACCCAGTGCGCTCATTCAAACTGTCTTCATGCATCTACCTGTCGGTCTCCCAGGCTCTCTTGCCTTCCCTGCCTAGTACTTTCACCTCTCTCTTTTGACCGGCGCACAACGCCACCAACCAAGCAAAATAAGCTGCATGAGGCAAAAAAAAAAGAAAGAAAAGAGGATGAAGATGAAGCTGGCAGAGTGACCGAGTGGGAAGGAGAGAGAATAGTAGACTGGGACATGGGCGTTTTAGGGCAGCACTAACTACAGCGGATAGCCAGCAGCAGCAGCTACTGAGCAGTCTTGTTATCAGTATGGCCGAGATAGCCGTAGAATTTTCCCCGTGAGCACAGCAACCGCACTGTGAGAATCAAGACATTTGGAGTAATAAGCCCGCTGTATCTTTAACACCGCTCAAGTCAAATCAATACATCCAGCGAGGAAGCAGAATCACCCGGGATGGAGGGGTAATTGTGCACTTGCAGCCGCGGCAGTAGTGTAGCGCCTAACAGCTGGAAAAAGAAAAAATAAAGAAAGAAAAAGAAAAAAGCCATGCGCAGAAATAAATAGGGTATATGTGGAGAAAGGGGAGGATTAAACAGCGAAATGGCCGGTGAGATTGTTAATTCTAATAGGACTCTGGAGAGGCAGGACCTTCTCGTTGCTACAGCCACTTTTTTTGCAATGATTTATTTAATTTGATCCACAGAAGCACGACGTGGATCAAATTACGCATACATACATGCGCCCACAACACAGACAAACACTCCGTCTGGATTCTCTAAAGCCGAATGTGGAGTATTTAAAAAAAAGCCTATTTTGGGAAGGGGGTTGGAATCAATCCCCGTCTGTGCCACCTTCAGGGTAAACGCTCATTATATTGGGGCTCTAATCAATAGTGCAAGCTCAGAGAAATCCAGTTAGAAAATCAAATATGGGTAAATACTGCTGCCACGTGTTTCCCCTGCCCCGAGTCCACCCCCACTTTAATGTCCTGAAAAAAATGTGTTTATCTCAAGCTCAGCAAAAAGCAGTCAATAATATTCATGATTATGTGACTCCTTTTGGAATATTTGAACCAATACAAATACTAATTTGGATATTTTTTCAGCAAGAGCAGTGATTGATAATGTCGCATATGGACAGTTAGTTCAGCAGAAAAAAGAATCTTAAGCAGAGTCCTTACATTGCGTCTTCATCATCTGTCCGACCAAAATATGGGTGACTGGAAACTGAAATGGCTATAATAGAAAGGGGAAAAAAATTGAAAATTATTATAGTAATAGAAAACAACAGCATATGGGCCATTTTTCAGCACAGGAACCAAACGAGCAATGATATTCTCTTAGCCTGGGACACAGTCAGTTGAAAAATATAGTGCGAGATGATTTAATTTGCCAGTGCACACAAAGGAAATTGAATTTTCTTTTTCCTTTTTTTTCAGGGTCTTCTACAGTAGATGCTTACAGACACGAACTGCCCCCCTACATGTCTCTGCGTACATTTCCGGATATAAGAGAGCATGAGTTCACCAAGAGTACAGCAGCCGCTGGGCAGATTGCAGGTTCAGTGCTCTGCACTTTAGGTGGAACTGATGAGCTCTGTCGACTCATCAGAAGTTAAATGATCCCTAATCTGCTTTGTATCATGTTCAGTGGGAAACAGCCACAGCTACAACTAACAGTTACGGTCACTATATACAGAATTCTTGATGAATCAAAAATAAAAAAAACGAGTTTCAAAAAGAAAGAAAAAAACACTGTTACTCAGAGCCCCAAATGATGGATCTAAATTGTTAATTTTTTCTGGTCTACAGTCAAAAACCCAATGTTATTATTTATGCTATCATAGAGGGCAAGGAAAAACTTTTCGCTCAGGAATGAATCGAACATTAAGATTTGTTTCTATTGATTCAATTAATTTACTAAATGAGAAAAAAATGGGTCATAGCATTTTCAGAGCTTTTTATTTCCCACTGCATCAGACTGAGGCTGTTTTTCATTTTCTTTATTTTTAATAGAAGTAAAGTCAGTTGTTAGTTTTTCTTCAACCCTGCGCCAGGTGCATTTGTTACAGAGCCTCTATTGAGGGCCAAACCCAGAGCTGATACTACAGAGCACAATGTGAGGGCCAGGGCTCCACATGACAGAGAAATGATCACCTTGAAAAGTAATCTCCCTGAATCTCCACCCCTGACACCGCCTGACACAGCTGGGAGTTTGCGGGTAACATTTAAATGATTACACTCTACCCTCGAGCACTTTTGTCGTCCATTGGGAAAGAAATGTGTCCGTGCACGTATAGCTCTGTGCATGCACACAGTGTTTTAATGAGCCTTTCTTTATGTGTGTGTTTGTGTGCGTGGGTGTGTACTACTGCCCGCAGGCAGATGGTCAGGGCGATGCTCAGAGCTGAAAGAGTTCTGGAAACGTGGGCCAGCCTCGTTCTCTTTAGCATAGCTCCCCAGTGAGCAGCTCATCAGTATTCACCATGTGGAGTGATGTGAGTCTAAGGATACACAGCACCCCCTGGCTTTAATCCAGTGAAATGAACCATGAGTAAACACACTGTTTACCTCTCTCCTTACAATTAAGGTACGAAATGCACTGGATGTAAAATCAGTAGCACCTTCCCAATACTAATGTGTTTCCCTTTTGCACAGTCCCAGCCATGTCTTTTTAAACCGTTTAACAATTACCAGGGAGTGTCTGCATGAACACAATATGATCCCGCCAAAAATTGCATGCCCCGAAAACAATCGGCAATCAGCAACACACAATTGCCTTCAAATGTTTAGATTTCTTTCCTGATTTCAGCTCACCATATTGACGTGGATCCTTGTCTGCTGGAAGATTGGAGCGTAGGATGAAGTTGCTGAGGCTGTTCAAGTACGCTGGCATTGTGTGGTGACCCTCAGGGTTGAACCAGACCTACATCCATGCACGCACAAACACACACACACACACAAACAAGCATAAAAACCATCACTCACGTTGCTAAAGATCAGTGTATGAAGGTCGACTTTGTCTCTACAAAAAGTAGGCGTCATCGTCGGTGGAAATTTACACAGTAAAGCAGAGGCAACATTGCTGCAGTAAAGCATATTTATGACGCCACTGATGGTGTAACAATGCAGCTCCGCCTGGGAGCCTTGATGTTGGAGCCAAATCATTTTAAATAGGATGTCAGGTTTCAACTCTCAACAGCTCATCAGCGCAGCAATTAAAGTGATAATGAGACAGGCAGCGGGGAAGCAGGAGAGAAAGTTACCTTAGACAGAGTGCGGTTTTTGGGCACCACTCGAAGGTCCATCTGTAAGTCAGGAGGAAGCTGCATGCCAAAATCAAAGCCGCCGTACCTGAAAAACAAATTGGATAGATCGGTCAAAGCAAAGGGCGCCACGCTGTGTTTTTTTCGCTTTTAATAAAAGAAAATGTGCAACCTTCAGATGAGCTCTTTGGGGTAAAATCATCTGATCCTCACATTGAAAGTATGACTAACATGACCAATAAGTTAACAGATGTCATTCAAATCAAGCTGATTCAAATCCAGAGAGACTCAGATTTTAGGACTCAACAATTTTAGGCCAATCGATTTCTGCACGTCAGTGCTTTCTTATAAATATAACATTGCAAATTGTATGCTTTTATGTATGCAATAAAAAGACCAATGTAAAAAAAGTTTTACATTTTTAATTTGGGTCAATGCTCGACTAAAACAAATAATGAGCCCAGAAATGTTATTTTCAAATGATCTGAGATTAGTTTAGTTCATTTCATCAGAATTAAGTATGCCTATGACCACCCAGGACATAAATTTATACTTTAAGTTGGAAACACAGATTTACATTCACCTGTTCCTGATGAAGTCATTGGCTGTGGCCACAAGGTAGTTCTCCACATTGATGCCACTGAGGTTATAAACAATCTGAGATGAAGGGATCTTCTTATGTGGCGGCTGGTAGTTGTCCCCATCGCAAATCTGCAGTATATGGAAAAGACAAAAGCATCACACTTGTCCTTTTTCAAAAAAGTACGCGCAAGAAGTCACTCACTCACTTTGTCACATACACACACACACACACACACGGGGGCGGCCAATGGCATAGGGCACTTAGGCGGTTGCCAAGGGCGAAAAATGCCAGGGGGGCATTAGGGATGGGTAATGACACACAGTTTTAATGAGCTGAACTGAAGAAGCCTCTTGGTCCAGTTGCTCCTGATTTCGATGCCGTTGGATAACTATGACCTGTATGAATGAGTATATCCATGGACATCATGCTCTAGGTTACAAATTTCAAGGCAGAGAGAAAGTAAATGTTCAAAAGTGTGTTTAGACTTCAGTTAAGTCGAAGCTGACAACACTTGATGGTGTATTAACTAATACCAACATGACTGTTATTGGTCTGTTCATAAATTCATTCTGAATTGTTTCAAAATTCATAGTTTCAGGTTGAGATCAATGCAGGGGCAGGTTGCAGTCAAAGAAAAAGGCCTGCATTCAATTATTTCCTTCAAAGTAAAAAAAAATTAGAGGGGTTGGCTATTATCAGCGCAATGTAGCCTATTGTACTAACATCTGTTCAAGGTGGAGCTTTTATAATCCTTAGACAATGTTTGATAGTTTATTTATTACTAATACATCATATTTTATTTGTTATATTTTGAGCAAAATGTGCTCTAAATCAATCTGACATCTTGCTGCGGGCTCCAACACACACGCACACACAGACACACTTACACACACACACACACACACACACACACACACACACACACACACACACACACACACACACATGTCTAGTTTTCTCAGTGACCCAGGCTCACCTGTTCCTGACGGGTGCATTTACAGATACTAAATCCTTTTGAGCCGTTCCCCCTGGAACCCCAGTTGTTTGTGTTCCTTGTGCAGACCCTTCAAGAAGAAACATTCACAGAGTGAAATGGTGGGATTTTACAGAGCGTGATAATGCCACAGGCCTTTTCCCCAGACAACACCCAAGAACACATCTTGAAACTGAGTTGATGATGGCCTGGACCAAGTCTAAAACCCAGTGTGCACACCGCAGCAAAAAGAAAGGAACGGGTCAAATCTGCAAGCAACTACAGCCAAAAATGTTATCAGGATAAAAATGTCAGTCGATAACGATAATTATCATAGTAAATGTCAAATCTCTCTTCATTTCTTGTCTAAAGACAAATGAAAGCAGAGGAATAGGACAGTTAATTATGGCTTTTCAACTCTCATTTATGGGAATAAAATTGCTGCTCATGACAGAAATTGCATTGCATTGCCCCATCCTTTCAAAGAGCATACTTGCATGATTTTTATGAAATGAGGACAAATATTTCTCTGATTTCACTTCAAACATATTTTCACAAACAAAGTGGTTTTACATGTGGAATTTGTGTTTGTGTGGTCTGATGCTCAACTCCCCCACATCATGTTTTTTTGCCAAATGTTTTCAGTGACACTTTGTTAAAATGAGACACTCAAAGAACTTGCAGCAACGCACATCTTCTTACCTAAGATATAAATTAATCAGCAGGAAGACTCATGGAGGAAAGTCAGGGAGACAATAAAGTATATTCCAGTAAACACCGTCAGTCACTGTCATGCTGCGATTCTAGGACATCATGATCAAAACATGCAGGCTCTTTTGCACCGCATGACTTGTTTTCTTTTTTGTGGGGGGAGGCAGATGATTTTAAAATGCCTCTGAGGTTTGGTTTGAGTGCCAACATTGATTTCAGTGCCTGTAAAGGGAAAATCTGCCCTATAAACACTGGGTGTTTATGGAATACAAATGATGCTCTCACATCGTCCTGCTGCAGGCTTTTTAGCCACATACGTGCACCGAGCCGAGCGGCAGAAAAATAGAGAGGGGAGTGACATGAGAGAGAGCCGAGAGAGAGACAGAGAGAGGGCAGCAGGAATAGGAGGGAGACAGACTAGTAAAATGAAACAAGGTGAGTGAGGAGGCACGAAGAGAATGACAATGAGTGAGATATGAAAACACTGCATGTGTGGAAAAGGCTGGTGACAAAGAGAAACTGAGCACAGGCACCTGAAAAATCTCTCACTAGGTGAAGAAATAAAAAAGAAAAACAAAACCCAACCCAGATGGCATTTGAGAAGTGATTACGTACGGGTTTTCAGGCTTGTCAAGACAGGCGTTATCGATCCCAGGGAATGACATCATGGCGTCCACCAGCTCCCCGGAGCTGGGATTTTGGTTTCTGTGGAGCCAGAACACAACATGTTAGCATTGGTTAATTATTGGGTATAAAAAGGAAAATATTGCTTCACAAGGCTCTGACAGCATCCGCAGAGAGATAGATTTTGTTTTAGATATTAGTGATTTTATTCAAATCAGTCTTGGGAGCTGGGGTTTTATCAAGAATTAGAGTTGAAAGTCAGAATTTAGCAGGGTTTTCTCTGTAGAGATCTGGCTTAGGGGGCAAATTACTAGCTCACAACATTGTCAATAACACGACCGTGGCGAGGCTGTTAGTGATTATGCTACAACATCTTCACTGCGAGGAGCTGGACGGACAAAAGGAGAGTCGGGACATTTGATTCGCAGATTTACATTTAAGTGGATTTCTTTCATTTGCATTCTCCACCGGAAACGAGACTCATAAATAAAGAGACAGATCATTTCCTTTCCATTGTTCACGTGGGCAAGCATCAAAACAGACTCTAGCATCGCAAAGACTGAAGCATATTCAACCCTCGACTACCTATAACCTTATTGGTCAGCGCCATCCCCTCAGCTCCAACACTGATCTCATCCAAAATAAATAAATAATATCACAATTCAATCTCTTTTGTACATCGGGCTGAAAAGAACTGGGCCCAGCATCGATACAGTCTTTGATAAGGATGGGCACCTCGGCCTTTTCTCTCTTGCTACACATTCCCTTGATCAAACAACCGACCGTTTCAAGAATGAAGACATCTCTCAAGCTTCCTCCTTAATCTCTCACACTTTAATCTTGCGTCTCAGCCGTCTCCATCACAATCACTTCTCTGGCTCACGTTCTCTCTCACATCTCCCTGTCCTTAAGGTCAACCTGCCCTTCAACTCAGTGCAGCTTCAGATGATCAGGTATGTATGAGATATCACCTAGGGTATTCCTCCGGGCTTCTCAAATGATCAAAAAAAACAAAACTGAGTAGCCTAACTGTATGTTCTCCCCTGCCATTGCTCCCCTGTATTTCTCCTGCCATGGGAACCGACCTGAAGAAGGAGTAGCTTGGTCCGATGTTGTAGAGCGCAGGGCTCAGCTCCAGCTCGCGATAGTGCTGCAGATCCTTCTTTATGGCGCCCAGGCCCATGGCAAACACCACAAACAGAACAGGAAGCAGGATCTGGGCGATCAGGCCCTTCCAGTCTCGGCGGCTGTGGTGGAACCTCTTGACCAGCATGGCTGATATTTGCTGCCAGGCCAGAGCCATGCCGCCCTCTATGGATGAGCTGGTTAGCTCTAAAACACATGGGAGGAGGAAAATGGAGTTTATCATTTTGGTTCAAATGGATTCACTTTTTTTTCCTGTCTTACTGGCGTCATGGTGCCTGTTTTTTCCCCCTCTAAGGCCCACTGAGCTAAAGGCTAATAGAGAGATATTATCACAAAAGACGGCAGCCCAATCCATCAAGATGGGTGTCGCAATTGTAGAAGCTGTAGAAGTCTGAAAATTGAAAAAAACTTAAATACTGAGCAACGAAAAAAAGCGAAGAGAGTTGACAGAAAGTAGAAAAGGAGGGATGGACGGGGCAAAGGGGAGGAGGAAAGGAGAAAACTCACTCATCGTGTCACCAACGTTTTCACTGGATACTGAAGAGAAACTGTCCATAGATCCCGATTCAGAAATGGTCTCTGAGATCGACAGGGGGACGCTCTCATCCCCAGCCTCTGTGCTTCCACGAGTCAACTGGAGGAACACCTACAGAGATAAAAAACTAAATGTGAATTTGTGTTTGTTACAGATGTAGACTGATAGAATTTCCTGGCTTCTGACATGTTCACATTTCTGTATAGTGAAGTTCAGGGGCGCTGTACATTTAGAAATAAAAAATAAACATGTGCCGCTCAGTTTGACTGCACTTTAAACCACTGTTTTCGTGTGAGGGTGCGTATGAGCGTACCTCCTCTAGGGTGGTGTCAGAGATGCCATAGCACCCAAGCTGCAGGGCGTCCAGGTTGGAGTCCAGCGCGGTCAGGAGGGAGCGGTATGAGGCGGCGTTGGATGAGGTGAAGGGGGGTAGTGAGTAGATCACGTCGCCCCCTTGGGTCTCCTTCAATCGTGCTTCGGGTACATGGGCTTGGATGAACCCCTTCAGCTCGGAGTCGTCAATTCCTTCAGATTCTAGGTTCTGCAACTGCAAGTAGAGAAGGTGCAACAGATAATGACAAGCAAGTCACGATCAGATGCCAGTGGTTTTATTTTTATTCTTCATTTTCACATTTTGTGTTTCTGTTTGTTTTGGGATGTGTATGCTCTACCGTTCACCTTTATCCCCCAGAAAACATCATCCAGTACTGACTCTTGTGGTGTACATTAGTTACAGAAGTTCACAATAAGGCTTATCCATTTTGGAATTAATTTCATTGATGCCTTGTCCACGTCAGTCATCTGACTTAGGTTTCAAGGATGAAACCGACTTAGGACACTGGCATTTTGTTTGATACTTTTCATGAGCTTGCTCAAATGACTGAGCACTAAAATACTGTTGATACCTGAAGCAGATGTACACTGAGCACAACGTGCCTGAAGCAGATGTAAGGCACAGTATCAGTTACAAGATTCTAAAAGAAACTCAGGGTTTGACCAAAACATATGGCCGACATAATTATTAGGGGGATCCCGGATGCATCTTGCTGCCTCTCGGACACTGCGCACATCTAACTCTACATATATTCATCAAGATGAACAAAGAAGCCATCCAACAGGCAGACTAAAATTAAAAAAAACAGCTGACCCAAAAGTATGAGAAAGTCTGCAGCAGTCAGCACAGCTTCATTGTTTGGGGATTTAGTCCATCTAGCATTTCTTAGGTATGTACGTGATACAATTCTGTTGCAATATGTTGGGGAGAAAAAAAAACTAGAATTTATTTACATATGAGTAAGTAAGCTCTGCCATTACAACACACTGTGAAAGGTTTATGCTGGATGTGCATTGTCCATAATGTGTCCTTCTTACATCTGGATGAAAATGAATCAGAGATGTGCAATTGCATTCTCCCATTTAAGAGAATATATAACAACTCGTTCCTTGTAAAGTGTAAAACTAGTCTACAGCACTTAGATGCCTTTTTGAGGACGGATACCTTCTTGGTGAGGGTGAGTTTGTAGCCTTGTCCCAGCTTGTCTTTCAGGTGGAAGGGGGTCCCGCAGCATTTTAGGCCCCCTCTCTCCAGGAAGGCGATGCGGTCGCTGAGCACTTCAGCCTCGTCCAGGTGGTGGGTGGACATGATGATGGTGCGCTCTGAGAAGACACAGAAAGTGTTTTACCCTCATTTCCCTCTCCTAGTGAGTACATTTGGAATTTGGAAAATGTGGCTGCCGACACACAAACATGCGCATGCAGCACACATCCAAATAAGCAAACCAGAAACCAGGCATTACAAAGACCCAGCTAGCAACAGCAAGCTGCATCACACACACACACACACACACACACACAAAGCACACAGACACACACACACAACATCAGAGTAACAGCGCACAAACAACAAGTGATGCACAAAGTTTTGAAGTCGATTCCCCTGGCACCAAACTCTCACTAACATAAGAAACAGGGCCAATTAAACAGGATATTTTCTCACATCTACAATTTACAGCGTATGACATGTTGCAGGCACTCATCAGTCCGCTGCTGCTCCCCTGAGAGAACCTACAGAAAACGTCCTTCTGGATTGATGTGAGATTAATGATATGCTGGACGGGGAAGTAGGAAGCCCGAGCAGGGGGCTGCCCCACAGGGTCGATTCAGTGGATTCAGGGTAAAAAGAATTCTTATCATCTCTGTCATGTGAGTGTGTGCAGCAACATGCATTTGATTAGGCTTTTTGGAATAGGCTGACAATAACTAAAGAATTAATTATATATTTTCATCTTACCTACTGACTGTTTATGAAGACTCTAAGTAGGCAGGTAAACTATATTTTTCGAATTAAAAAACACAAAAAAAGAACAACATAATAATATTGTAAAATTCCAGCCAGTACAGATGGAACTTTAGAAGCTTTACAATTCAGCCAATGTGATTCAGCCAGGACTGGTAAGGTCCGTCCTCTATGTCGACTTTTTGTCAGCACTGCTGCATCGTTGAGGCAAGTAAAAGATTGTTTTCAAGACACAAGGAAATGAGGGTGTGAATAAGTTGCTCAACTATGTTTTCGTGCAGCAGCAATATCTCAGATTTATTCGAGTATTTCTATATTTCTCACTTGGTGCTTTAAGTCAGCCGTCAGTGGTCCGATATAGGGGGTGCCACTCTTAGAAATACAATAAGCTCCAATTACTGGAACATCCATTTATCAGTATTCAGTAGTGAGACATTAGAGGCATCTGCTCTTTGATGTCGGAGAGGGTACAGTGCAGAGAATGCAGACTGTTAAAAATTTTAGGAATAAACAAGACGTGCGACTGGGACTCCTCAGGGAAACAATGAAAGAATGTGTTGAAGTGGCAAATAATATGGCCAAGGGGTAGCAAGATACAAAGTGAATAAAATCAGGCCAAAGTATGGAGCCTTGCGGGACAAAAGGACTACATAAAAGGAGAGATTACTTTTCTTATTTTGTTCTGTTCTATTTTTTCTTCTGCTATTATTTCATCCTGTTCTTCTTCTCACTGTTACTGTCATAATGTTTAATGGGATCGGTAAAGATCAGTAAGAGTTAATGGCAACAATTGCAGCCAAGCAGCTGCAGCTTGGGATTCAATGGAGAGTTTGTGATCTCAAATCAACAGGATACAAGTGTCCATTGTGTGTGTGTGTGTGTGTGTGTGACACTCACGTTTCTTGTGCTGGATAACAATGTCCCAGATGTTGCGCCTTGAGCAAGGATCGACTCCTGTAGTGGGTTCATCCAGAACCACCAAGCGAGAGCCTCCAATGAAGGCGATGGAGATTGACAGCTTGCGCTTCATGCCGCCCGACAGGGTGCCCACCCGCTTGTGTCTGTGAGCGTACATGCCCGTCTCCTCCAAGATCCTGGTGGGGGAGCACATAGATTTGTTTCTATGCATTGAAACCCAGTTTCTGAGCTATAGCTCCATCCATTCCATCAGGCTTCTCTGAACTGCAGGGACCGGAGGAGAGGTACAGCTCCTTGTCTTTAAGTCCAGGCTTATTATTGCTTATTACCCCTTGTTGCGCACAAACCCTCCAGAAATAGTCTCATGATGCAACTGCCGCTTAATGTTGCCACAGAAAGAAAAAAGATTTTTGCTCCCATAAATTTACCTGAAAAATGATGCAAAGCAATATAAAGACATAAAATATTACAATATTCTTGTGGGAAATTTTGAGCTTGAATCATTTCGCAGCTCTTGGGATGCTTAAGTGAACAATTACTGTGCTCTTACCACGGATTAGAATTCTGGCACCAAGGCCTTGAGGCACCTGTAAATTACGGCAAGTATGGCCATAAAATCTGACGTTGACCATATCTGAACATTACTTGAACATTTTTTTAAATTTCCCTCGTGTAACCGGTTACTGGTGTTGAGCACTGGCTAATGTCCACTGTTAAACTCTTGTGGCCTCTGTCCATATTTCCTTTTTACGAGAGGAACATGCCATCGACCGGCCTAAGGACACCGTTTATTTGATGTCAGGGTGTAAACCAAGTCGGCATGACAGATAAAACGGCACGGCTGCATCATACACAAACCCTGATATCATCTTAAAGACACAGCGACTTTGATATGTTGAGAACGCTCTCTCTGCCCGAGACGATTGACCGCTTACGTTCGGACTTGCTCGCGCAGTTCCCCGCGGGACCAGTGCGGGGCCTTGATCTGGCCGTAGAGCAGCAGGTGCTCCTTGGCCGTCATGTGGTCGAAGAGGACATCGTATTGCATGCAGACGCCCAGCTCTTTGCGGATGTCGTCGATGTTGGTCTGCATGTCTCTGCCGTACACGTCTATTGCGCCGGACGATGGGGCGAACAGGCCAGTCAGGAGAGACCTAAGCATAAGTGTGATGATTTATTATGAGAGGCACAATAGCGGATTGACAGATTTAAAGGAAATATCACCAGGGTTGAGTCTGCTGTAACATTCTATGAGGAATTATATATGATCATGTCTGAGCAGGGGTGTTTGGGGAGTATTTTAAGTTAGTTAAAATATAAATCCAATTTGCTGGATATTGAGCCTTTTTTTGTAAATAATCTTTGCTCAAATTTGCAACCTGGGACACAAAGGGTTGAAAATGCCCTTTCTTTTTGTTTAATTGTCAAATTTTTAGTTTTTTTAGTCATCATTTTTAGTACTTTCTCACCAGCCTTTTTCCTCTTATGTGATGATTTGCGCGTCCCAAGAATATGAGAGGACATGAAATCCCCTCCAGGTTTCCCTTGTTTTCAACACCGTTGAATCTTACACTGCTACTGCACTTGTGTGTTGCTCCGTGCGTAAGCAAAGCGAGTCACAATCAAAATGTAAATGTAAGTGCTCCGGTTGATAAAGACACGTCAGGCAAAGCTCTATCATAGTTCATTTGATGTGCCAGATTTGGACAAAGCAATCTCCCCGTCAGCAGCAGGCACTTGAGATGATTAAAGGGATGCACAAATCAAATTTAAAAGACACTGCATGCATTATATAAATGGTCAAAGCGGATTCGTATTCATGTAAGGACACGCTGAAAGAATTGTGCCACACGTACATGGTGGTGGTCTTGCCAGCTCCGTTGTGGCCAAGCAACGCGGTTACGTGGCCCTCGTAGAAGGAAACATTAAGGTTTTGGATGGCTACACGGTCGCCATACATCTTGCTGAGACCATGGAGGGCAACTCCCACAGGGAGCTCTGAGAAATCCTCGCCGGCCTGGAACGAAAGCGTGCTCGGGCCTGAGAGAAACAAATAGAGACAGAGACAGCCTGTAAATCAAACTAACAGGGGACAGGTATTAAATGGAGAGTGCGGGGAGAAACACAAACAAGGAATCAGGGTTGGGAAAAAAATGACAGGCCATGAAAAGGAAGACATCATGTTCTTGCTTCAAAACGCTACACCGGAGGAGACAGCACAACTTATTTTTTATCTGCCGCAGGAGCGTACAGTGTCATTTCCCCCCCCCGTACCTTTTCCCTTGTCGTCGGAGAAGACAGGCTGGTTTTTCTCCATGATGTTGCTGAAGAGGAGTCCTTTGCCCGCCTTAATCTTGGACTTCATGCAGCAGCACAGTTCAGCCCAGAAGGAGGCTTTGAAGGGGAAGTACCACGGAGCTGGGATGCCATATTTTCCTGAAGGATAAAAACAAATTAATCAATGCATGAAATCAATGCATGAAACATGAACACGAAAGAAGTTTACGAAGCAGTTTGTTTAACTGCTGCATTTACTTCTACCAGAGGTTGAGCAATATACACTTGACATGTTAATATTATCATTGATATTCAGTCATTTTAGCATCATAACTCCTGGATTTTATTAGTAAAGGTTTATATGATTTTTGGCGCTGTTAGTTTACCTGGTAAGACCATGCGGATGTAAGCCCCAATGACGAAGTAGAGGATGGAGTCGATGAGCATCAGCCAGCACAGCCAGCCGAACGAGGTTGTGTCGCCAGCCATGGGTGATGTGTACGAGTTGCTCCATTGAATTCCTGGAGAAGTGAATAGTAGAAGAGGTTTAAGTAGCCCTCCGCTGACTCAATTGGTTTGTTTGATGGCGGTCAGAGGCATATACAGTATGTTCATACCTTCTCCCTGGGTCTCATAGCGAGACACATATTGACTGGCGTAACTGAAGCAGGTTGGGGAAAACAGGCTCTGTAGGAAAATGAGAGAAAAAGCAGAAAGAGAAGAAGTAAAATAAAAGAATTACCAAAAACACATCTTTATCCCACAATGCCTTTCTGTAATTCCACTCATCTTTCCTCCTGACAACTCTATGAAGTAGTATGAAGTGAGCTGCTTCAAAAGCATTTCTCAACACACAAGACATTTTGTCCAAGGCAAACAATACTTCAGATGTGTGCTATGATCATAAGTTGAATGAAAAATAACAATGAAACCTCACAATTAGAACTAACTGAAGAAAGAAGCCACTGTTTGTCTAGAATTTCTCACAGCAGTACTTGCATTTTTGAGGCTGTGCTTGTAAAACTTTCAATCATGATATTAGTCAAGAGACGGATGGACTAAATAACATTTTGAAATGAAGTGAAATGGTATTACATCTGCTTATACAGCCAATATTGCTTTATTCAATTCTCACTGTCTTCTAGAGCAAATTACATAATTTGGTGTTTCAAGTCTCATACACATATCGCAGTAGTTTATTATGTAAATGACTGATGATGAAGAGGGTTCACAGGTTCCTCACCAGAGCGCTCTTCTGGGAAAAGGTGAGATTCGCCTCCAGGGCCTTGACCACGATGAAAGGTAAGAAGCAGAGGATGTAAAGGAGGCTGCCACTCAGGCCGGCGATGTAGGTCTTGTCAAAGAAGGAGCTGACCAGGTAGCTGAAGGCGAGAATGCTCAGGCCATAGTCGCAGAGGTACAAGAACAGGAGGAAGCCGTCGCTGTTGGGAAGGATTCTGCCGAACTTCAGCACCAGAGTGAGGATGAAGATGGTCAACACCAGGTAGGAGGCGCACTCCAGGAACCAGGCAAAGAAGTGGCTGAGTGGGTTGACTCCCATCATCTTCATGTACTGTGCGTCAAGGAAGAAGAAAAAAAATGGTTGTGAAAACATTGACAATTTTCCTGCAGTGAAGTAGAAGGAGGGGAACTTCTAATTTAACATTTGCAGCTGTGCTTGTCTTGCATTTCACACTATCAACTGTTCACCAGAAATGAGTTATTATCATTACAACAGGAAGTCATGGAAACCCAACAAGTCTGTGCTCAGTGCCAAAAAATACAGCGGCGGGTTTCCAACATCTTTGGCCTCACCTCATGCAGCCGCAGTTCTCTCTCGTGCACGAGCTTCTTCACAAAATCAGCCACGAACAGCAACCAGGCTAACATCAGCATGAGTGGGAAGACAAAAGAGATGGCCTCCAGGTACCTGGGGAATACAGAGATGCCAAGTGTTCGTCAGATTTCTGGAAAACTAAACATCCAATCGATGTCAACAACGGGAGATAAAACGGTCTATCATTCAGTCACTGGTTTGACAGAGACAGAGAGATGCAGGCGCAACACTGACGAAGGGTTCTGAGGATTCTTTGACAGCCACGTTTCGGATCCTTGTGTTATCTACGCAAAATAAAATGCCTCTCTACTTTAGATTCTTGGGACCCAATTCATGGGAATTTCGCGCTTGGACTTTTTAATACTACACACCCATATTTCAGGGGGAACCGTGTTAGAAACTGAGCTGAGCCATAAATCAGAATGACAGAGAGGCAAACATCATCATATCTTACAGTTGTACAGAAGGCAGCCAGCCAAAGAAAGTGGCCTGCTCGTGCTCCTTAGATGAGATATCAGCAGTGTCTTAAGTCAAACTCGAGGGCAAGCACAAACACACGCGTTAAAAGCAAGCGTGATTTATTGGACACAATGTTGTGTATCGATGCACAAGTTAATTCGGACAGGAAATATATATATATATTGTACCGCAGAGATGAGTGGTGTTCTTTATGAGGGGACATTAGATAAGGCCTGTCTGAGGGTACAGTACACATGTATGGTGAATGCACAACAATAGTGAATATTCTTTCCCATGGAGGGGAGCCAATTATCGAGTGAAATGTCTTTGTGAATGAACCAAGTGGTAAATGAATAATGAGAGGACATGCATTATTCCACATCATTGCCTGTACGTCCGCTGAAGAACACTGCGTATCATTTGTTTCATTACGTTTCTACGCCTGCATTCATATGGGAGTATGCGCACACTTTATCTACCTGTGCTTGTTTGTATGTACATTTATGTGTGTGTATTCCACGGATTAAGGGGACTCACTCATCACGGAGATGGCACGGATAGGGGAAGGGCTGCAGCTGGACGGCCGGCTCTGTGACTCTCTTCCCGGTCTGGGTTTCAATGATGGCCCGGTCGATGTTTTCCTGGAGGTAGATAAATCCCCGGTTGTAGCGCATCGTCTGCCTGGCCAAGATGTGCGTGTCCTTCACAAAGAAGGGGTCCCGCACTCGGTCAGTACGCATGACGTTGTCCATATGCATGCGGATCGTGTAGCTGACTTTGGGAGGCAGGGAAGATGTGGAGGACGACCTGGCCTGGCGCTTCCTCGACGGGTCTTCATCTTTGGGAAGCTTGAAGACGACACCTTAAAGACAGATCGCACCATCTCAGTGCATACAACTTATGCTCTAGGAAAACACTGAATATCAAACTCCTTCTTAGTGTCTTGTCCTTGTTACTGTTGTCCTGAGTCAGATCTCCCAAAAAATGTCCTCAACTCACTTTCATTACCAAGAGAGAAGACCCATGTAGACGAAGTGTCATAGACAATGTAAATGGGTACACATTACAGGTACAACCCTGGTCTTATTTCAACCACATATAACACACAGTCAAGAAAATGTAGTAAAGTACTGCACAGTGAAAAGCAAACAAACAACCTGGCTAAATGTTCAACTGGGCTCTAGTCCTGTATCAACGTGGACATCCCCATTAGGGTGTGTGTTTTATTGTCCGTTGTTCACAATATGTACTCACTTGCGTAGAGATTGCGTTTTTTCGCAAGTTCCTGAGCTTCAGTGTTGAGCTGCTCGGCAGAGTCGTAGCCACGGTAACGGTCAAACTTGATGCAGGAGGACAGGTCCACCATCAGCGTGGACAAGGTGGTGATCTGGGTCAGTAAGTGCTTGTTCTTCTCCAGCATCACTGTCATGTTTGCTTAAGAAAAAAACAAAGTAGGCATTTAACAAAAGAGTTCAAAGTAAAAAATGTTGATCTTTGATTGCTTTCAATCCAAATTAAAATAATGATGTTTGCTGTGCCCGGTCCTGTTGATATACATCTCTACTAGGATAGGAATACAGTCTGACAATACAAGGTAATCTAATAAAGTGCCTGTATGTCAAAGCCAGACCTCGTGGAGAAAAAAATAAATGACTGACATGTATAATCATATCAAGGAGAGACGCCTTAAGAAAAACCATGTTGAAACAAGTGTAATGCTCCCTATAAACCTATTTTCTGACAGTGTGGATATTTTAACAGACAATGGATGAGGGAGGAATGTAAAGGTAAGCCTGGCATCTGCAGCTTACAAAAGTAAGACTTTGACTCACAGAAGTTGCTGAGTGTCTCTTTCATTCTGCCGACATCGATGTCTGTCTGCATCTCAATGAAATTCTTAACAAAGGAATTGCTGAGGGAATTCTGACGGGAGGAAGGAGAGAGAGAGAGAGAGAGAGAGGGGGGAAGAGATGATGCACAACGTCAAGATTCAGATGCTGAAACATGTTGAGGGGCCGCTGCCGACTTTATCAGTAGACTTTCCGACGGCAGCGAGTCGGCTACAATAATCAGATATGCAGAAGACACCTCTGAGTTTTTTTTGTACCTGCAGCATTGGCAAAGTGTGGCCAAGTAGTTCAGCAGACTGAAGGATGTAGTTGGAGGATCCCATCCAGTCTTCTGAGTGCTTCCTCAGATTTGCAAACTCCTGCAAGGTGGCATTGGCCTGCGAAAGGTTAGCACAAGGACAAGAGAACGTGAGACAGCGGCGGATTGGCAAGAAACCATGACCCGGTGTGTGTGTGTGTGTGTGTGTGTGTGTGTGTGTGTGTGTGGCTGTTTGAATCTGTGAATGCAGCAGTATACTAAAAAAGCTAGGACGAAATAAAACCTAGGTATACATCGATCAGCCGATAACGCAATGTTCTGTGGGCAAACCTTGGGTTCTAGTGTTCATCTGGGTGTTTCTTTCACAAAACTCGCCCCACCTCAACATTGCTGCAGACCAGATGCCAAGCAGACCCCCCCCCATGGCGCTCCCCGCCGGCAGCAACCGCACCCAGCAGGACAATGTGCCGCCACACAGCGAACACTGCTCAGTAATAGCTGGTAGAAGAAGACCAAGAGGCCAAAACTTTGAGCCAGCCTCCAACTCCCCAGATTCCCAATCCGATCAGGCATGTAGGATACGTGACGAAAAAGAAAAGAAAGTGGAGATGCTCTGACGATAGAGTGATCGCAATCATTTCCATAAACTGCAGACTGGTTAATAAATCATTTGTTTTGGGGGGGCAGCAAAACTTTGTAATATAGTTAGTGTCCATAATATGTAAAAACCAAAAAAAAGCAGAAATTTGTTTCTATATCAAACATATTGTGGCTGTCAGATGGAATATCAACTGGCGTGTGGTTGCATTAAAGGACAGATGAGGTCACTTGCGTACTGTATGTGTGAATTTGTACCGGATGTGCTGCATACCTTCTCCATGATGCCCCTTGTGACCGGTGTGTCAGGCGTGTACAGGATTTGCCCCATCAGCATTGGTTTGAGGAAAGCCCAGGCGATGGCTCCTCCTGTGGTGTTGACCATGTCCAGGTACATGTTCATACAGAAGGGAGCTACAGTACACCAGGCGAGAAGAGGGAAGAATCTGTTTTTTTTGTTAACATTTTTATACTGTCTAATACGAGATTTGAATTCCCGCTCCCTGTGGATAGAGAAGTGTCCACACATATTATAGTACTCTACTATATTATGGCCAACTTTGTTACTTAGACTAGGAAAGAGAAGCACTACCTCACAAATATGTGAAAACATTCCTTTGGTTTGCATACGGCGTGTTATTTCTTTTTAACTGTGCATATCTGATTGCTACTTTTACTATTTTAAAAACATATTATTAATAGATTAATCCCGAATGCTTCTGATAGCAAAGGAATCCCTTAAATGAAACATTGAATGCAAAGACCACATATACACGTGTTAAGAGTATTGACTGCAGTGACGATAAAAAAAAAAAAAAACGTTTCCAAAAGCCCCAAAATCTGCCTTTCTCTCCCTACATACTGGCATTCCGTGGAATCTTGAACCTGTCAATCATCTCCTCCCGCTGCTGTCCACTTGGGAAGGAGGGTTTTGACTCCGATGCGGCGGGCAGATTGGAGAGTCCAAACAGAGCCAGGATACCATTACTGCACAACGCTCGAGAGAGGGTGACGAACGTAGCACGGCTAGAGATGGGGGATTTCTGTCCTCTGGTCATCTGAGGGGGGGAAATAAAAGACTTTAAATACATACGGATTTCCTTGTTTGTCATGTAAAGGATAATACCACTTCAAAGCTCGGCCTCAGCAAACCGATTAGGTGTTGCCGGAAACACTGCTGCCGTCACAGGGATATTCGGATCCCCTGTTTTTTTGTCGGTGTAAGTTGGGTGATCACACAAACATAAACACGGACGTGAATACGGTCTGTGTAAAGTCCTACAAAGAAGTAAAGAGTACATACCTGATTGAATTCGTTGTTGGCCACCAGGTTGAGGTCTCTGATGGAGAGCAGGTAGCTTTGCAGTGTTTTTATGGTTGGAAGAATCGTGTCCATCATGTCTGTTAAGGCCTCCGCCATCTTGAGCATAATGACCACCAGGGTCTGCATTTCTTCGGACAACACCACCTGAAAGAAAAGGATCCACATTCAAACATTTCTACTTCTCTTGTCTTTTCCCTCTGCTGCCTTTACACTCATCGATACAGTGTCATTTCTCATGTTTCGTTTGTCATGTATTACACTTCATCTTGCAGATGCTTCTGTAAAGCTTGATAGGTTGCATGTCATGGAGGACAGCAGCAGAGAGCTCTCAAACTAAAAGTCATTTGAATGGACGTGATTAAATAGTGAAGGCCTATCTTCAAAATGAAAAATTCTCTACTAAGAACATATCTCACAAGTGTCATACCACCACTAAGTCATACTATGTCATTTGCATTTGTCACTCTTTCCTCTCTGACCTCGTCTTTACTTTTCTGGTTTCTAAATAAAATATATAAATAAAATTCAACTGAGAATCAACCAATCAGGACTGAAAGGTGAGTTAAATTTAAAAGTAAAGAATAAATGGATAGAGCTTTTTAAGTTCCGATTGCAGCATGACTGTAACTGTGTTAAAAGGACACTGCAAACATGCAGGGGGTTTTGGTACGTGCGGTGCAACTTTTGAGCTCATTTCATACCGATTTTTTTCAGGGCAACATGTCACCATTAAAATTACACTCAACAGTGTCCCCAGCTACGTAGAGTAATGTTGCATAAGTGATGGAATCTTGATTGGAATGAAAATGTAGGTCAAAACTAAAAATGAGGGGGGGGGGGGGGGAAATCATTCTTATGGTTTTAACAGAGAAAATGTTGCACTTCAAGTAGAGAAGAGACCCAACAAAGAAACCCCTTTGACAACCTTTGACGCATTTTAATTACTGCATCTAGGTAACTACTGTAGAAATGTTCTACACCTTGATAAGGTTCACATTCAAACATGGATGGTCTACGAAGTTTGTCACAGTATGAAATACATGTTTTTATTGTGTGACAGAGAGCTTTGTCTGGTGAGCAAACATTTTGTTGCATAAAAGCATTTCTCTCTCTCTCATCTTTTCCTCCAACAAACAGACTGCACCATCAAACATGAGCCACAGAGACAATTTCTTTGTCTATTCGGCTGCTATAGAACAATATTTGCAATCATCAAATCCACACCTTCTCTACAAAGTGAGGACAGTCCACCACTGAGGAAAATAAACCATGTTTTTTTGGGGGGGGGGTTGACAAAAGACCGAGCCTTACTCTGTAGATGAGTTTTTCCATGTTGAGGTGGCGGGCCATCAGCAGTGAAAAGCTGTACCACTGTTCAACAGACATGGAGCAGAAGGTCTTGAAGATGACCACATCTGACGCCTTCATGTTCATGGCTGCTGTGGCGTTGCAGTCATGCAGGTTCACCAGCCAGAACAGGATCTGTTCCAAAAGCATCAAGACAGTTATGGAAATCAGGTAATACTGGCAACAGGAGCACAGGAGATGGTGGATCATGTGCTTAGCTACAGACAGGTATATACTCTAATAGAGCGTTCATAGCACTGATACAAGGCTCCTTCTTTCATGGTTGTCTTTACATGGTAAACAGGCTTTCCAGGTCTCTGTACTAATCTGAAATTTTGGAATCTGGGGAATCTAAGTTCTCCTCCATTAAGTGAAAAAAAATTTAAAATGGGGGACTGGTCAATTTGACCTCTCAGAACACTAGAATGGTGGGTAATCTAACAGGTGTCAAGTGTCAACCATATCCAATTGCTAATCTTGCCGGCAATAGTTGAAATGTGTTTATTCCGATTGATAGGACGTTCATGAGTCACACAGGTCCGCTATAACCCCATGTAGTTTTCACGACGGCGAACTGGCAAAGACATTTCAGACGACAGCCTTTTATTCCACTAAGTCTTGTCTGCTCTAGAGAAATGGTCCATGGAGTGATTTTGATTAAGCCAGTAATTCCGTATCCATTGTACTATAACATCGAACGTTTATTTTTATTTATTTTTATTTATTTTTATAGCCTGATTGATAGTGTAGTAAAAACAAGCTTGTGATACAAAATGCACCTTCGGTGCCATTAGCTGAAGGTTGCAGGGTTATCTTGAATGAAAGTGAAGTTACATTTGATGTAAAATGCACCATGTAGCACCAGACTGCAGCAAAGTGCACAGGCTACATAAGCCTCATGAAAAAACAATACTCTGATGCAATACTAACACTAAAACATGCTAATTCAAATAGGGAATGACGGCAATATAGTGTGTCTTCAGGTTCACTGAGGCAGGGACTTCATGTTTGCTGGCACACTTACGCAATCTGCTGTTATTATGTGGATAAAGGATGAGGATGCAGTGGGCTCACCTCTAAATTGTTGTTTGGTACAACGGTTCCCATCAGCAGATACAGAGCTGCTGGATCGAAATCCATGTGTCGCTGAACATCCAGCACAAAGGCAGTTTTATTTCTCAGCAACTCCCCGACCGTCACCACTCCTGGGAAGAAAAGTGATATAAGTGTGAGCCAAAAAGAAGTTTTATTCTTATATATAACCTAAACCCCGTTACATAGAATCTCATAATTTATAATGCAGTACAGTTCCCCAATTGCATTGCCGACCACAGATTGGACGCTCCAGCTGCCTGAAGTGTGTTCCCGAACAGCTTTTATTTAGTTTTTATTGCAAATTGGTACCAAAACTGTTTTTATACAGAAACCGCTCTTTAAAAAAAAAGAAGACAGCCAGCCAGTCACAACAATGGAGGCTGGCGGAGGTAGATCTTCAAACACGCTTACTAGAGCAACGATCGTGGGCAAAGTGACAGTGGAAAAATGGGCTGCTGTAATAGTCTGCTGGATAATAACAAGAAACAAGCAAAGTGGTAACAAAAGACACATGCGCGCAACAGGTTAGATGAAATGGGCAGTCGGTTGTTATGGAAACAAGGTTTGTGACCTGCTTTTTTTCCCTCTGCTCCTTACAAATAAGGCAGCACACTTTTAATACAAAAAAAAACAGTATAGTAAATAATGTGGATATAATTTAGGACACAAACCTTTTGCACATTAATACTATGTCGCAGAAAAAAACAACAACTGCAGAAATACTGCCACTCCTCCACAGTCCAGTGTGCGATCTAAAGACATAACTAAAGCAACTGTCAATGTCTCTGCAACCAACATACAGCCCTTTTCTGTAATTGAAAAGGTCATACCGAATCTCTAAACAGAGAAATTAGACATTTTATGGACAGCTGAAAAGAGGCTAACTGCATTTTACAAGAGAGCGCCCTCGCTGGGAGAAATGGGAGATGGATCACTACATCTTGCAACCACGCCCTCTGTTTAAATCCCACATGGGAATTATGTCGCAGAAGGCATTGAGCTGGCTGCAGCAGAATGGGACTTGGACAGGCCATGTTACAACACATTGACAGTAAGTTTTTATTTTTTTTATTTTTTAGATGTTCGCTGATTTTTCTGATCCTGCACTGGATCAGTTTGCATATACTGTCGTGACTAGCTGGTGGTTAACTGTTACATCCGTGATATCATAATGTTAAATACAGAAATTGTTATGACGCAGACAAATGTCTCTCACCTGGGGAGGTGACGTTAATGTTGAGAGAGCTCAGGCTGCTGGTGTTAAAGTCAAAACCTTGACCCAACACGGAGGTCCTGTAATCACACAAACACACACACACACACACACACACAGAATTGAAACAGACACAGTTAAATGCAGTTTCAACAAGAAATATTAAAAACTGTCCTTCAAGAGTTAAGCAAACACAAGGAAACTTTGCCTCACAAAGGTGAGGGCAGCTTTCTGGGAACAAACTGCTGTAAAAAACTTTTAGGTAGGATGAAGCCAATGCCAATACCAGTTTGCCTGGACATCGTAGGTTCTTGGGTTGCCGATGATGGTCTGGAAGATGGCATCAGTCAGTGAGGTGGTATTAACCATCACACTCTCAATCAGGATCTGCAGGCTGGGCAGAATAGTGCGACAGAGCTGACCGCGCTCTATGGAGAGGTACCACTGCAGCAGACGTCCAGACTCTGTATTCTCCAGGGCGCACACCTACAACAGACCAGTCATGTGAGCGCCATAAGGAGTTTCTGGAGTCTCATCAGACATATGTGACAAAGATTGGTTGGTCGGTCGTAAATTGCATGCCACTGTGGTGTGGGAATATCTAACTTGATAGTTTATTTTAGGACTTTAAAGACTGAAATAAATCTACTGCAACTGAAGAATTTGATTAAGCTCTTTTTTTTCTGTAAAGTTTAACTGTCAATGACTTACCATTCAGGTCTGAGCAAAACGTCGAATACTTAAATGCATCAGCATCACTGTCAGACTAAAAAATACATTTAGTTACAACTGACCAAAAGGAACCAGTGTTGGTGTTATTTTTTATGTCCATATCCCAGCCATATTTTGCTAGAATTTGACTGCCTAATGACTATAAGACTTTGGGTCAGGCACGCATGATAACATCCTAATAACACAGTTGACATGTTTATCATATTGGTGCATATGAGAGGGTCTTAGAGCTTCAACATAACACTAATGTAATTAGGGCTTCTGCTATTTTAAAAATGATTTAAATTACAAGTTTTTATAATTAAAAATGTGCTTATTAAAAGGTTTAATCTTGTCGGTGTTTTCAGTCATTCCGAAGTACTATTTGTCTTCCTCATTTGGATGAATTATAAATGTGTCAAAGTTAATGCAGAGACCTGGGATCTCAGGAGGGCAAGATGCGCTGTGAATTGCTGGCTTGTCATGTTCATTTGGAAGAGCTCAGCGGCACTTTGGAAGATCTGCTGCCAGAGGATCAGAGACTCTGTGAAGGGAGGGGCAAAAAGGAAATTAGGGTCAGAGAGGTTATTAGAGTTAGACAGAAAGACGGCACGAAAAAAAGGGAAAAAGAGGTCAATAAGGTCTGTAAGGTGACAGAATGATGTGACGTCCCACTGGGCCTCATTACGACTTGCACCATTAAGGGAAAGCATCTTCAGGAGGCAAACAGCAAATGATCTTCTAGCCCAGTGCGGGATTGATGGGGCCAGAAGGGGCAGCAATACAAGATGATGTTGTGCATTAAAACACATCTGACAAGCCCTAAGAAAGGTAGCGTGATGTGATGACAGAATATTTAATTAGGCCAAAATGAGACAATGTTGATGCTTAATCTCGGGGGGGCTCAACACCTGGAGGCCTGTGCGGTTACAGTTCACTATGTGTGTGTGTGTGTGTGTGAGTGCGTGTGTGTGTGTATGAGCGACTTTGTGAAGACGCGAAGCTGCTGCTGCTTACAAAGTGTTTCCACGCGCTGAAAACATTATCACACAAACACAGGCGCCGATTAAAAGGGGGCCGTAGATGTCCACTTGTGTGAGTGCGAGGGGAGACGTTTAGCGACTGCGGACGGCGTAAGTGATTGAATTCTACTTTGCTAATGAGATTTAAAAAGGTGCTGAGTGGCTTTCTGCTGGAGCAGGGCCATACGGCCTTGGGCTCCTTGGGAGCTCAAGCTAAGCTGGTGTGAAGTCTTATTCCTCATATCTCCAGAATGAATTATGCCGCACTATAATCATGTTTACAATAACAACGGCATTAACAAAACGTTTTATGGTCTTCCCATGGTCTCACAGTGGCTATGATGGTCAGTAGAAGGAGGTGGCACTCTTCCAAGCCGTGTGACTGTTTAACGGCACACACTGGCAGCGTGTGCTCATGCAGACATGCACACTGTCACAGCAGGTATGTAAACCCAAGCTGCAGCATCAGTGTGCACTCTACAGTGCAGCAACAATTAGACCAAGCATGAATGGGAATCGAATTCAATACAGACTCAAGAGGTAAAGTTAATTTGGAGAAACTGAAAGGATAAAAGCAACATTCGCAGGGGAATCCTCCGTCTGACTAATGTGTGCACATTTGTCTAAGCTGCCCTTGGTCCAGGAGGCCTCTAAATGTCCGGCCAGAGTCCGAGAGACAGTAGATCAGAACTGTAGCGTTACCTTGAGAATCACTGGCCAGAGCTCTGGTGATATTTTTAAACACAGAGGAGAATGGAAGGCCATTGGGAAGCATATCAACAGCATTCTTCAGGATATCCAGTGGTGACCTGGGGAGATTAAACAACATAATGGAGAAAAATTAGGGAAAAGGGCAAGATTAAAAGCACTAATTTACAGATCCTAGGGGAACTGTAGACCTCAAGCTACATAATAAGTTTACACAAAACAAAACAGGCAATAAGTATTACATTTTTTTCCCCTGAATCCCTTGCCCAGTGCTAATAGTACTTACATCTGAAATGCATCGGGCAATGTGAGAAGCGAGAGCATCCCAAGGGCAGAGTTAATGGTCTCCTCCCGAGAGGCATTCAAACCCCACGGCATGTCACCGGTAGCTCCCTTCAACACAACACTCAGATCAGGATTGGCAAGGAACATGTGGACCGTCTCCAGAATTTCTCCTGTGGTAGGCGGGACAGCGATGGCTTTGAACATGGCAGGGTAATCGATGTAGAACAGGTCTATGAAGTCATCCATGGGGTCCCTTGTGGGCATAAACGGGGCCTCGCGTCTGTGTCGGCTCCTCGTCGTATGGTTACTGCCAGTCATTGTGGTCAGATACATTCCCCGATGTTGACTCATGGGAGGCAGAAGACCACTGGTGCTCAACAACTGCCTAAGCATTGCTATTATGTTCTCAGCTAGGCCTTCAAACAGCTCGGTGTTTGCCGGCATGTCCGCGCTCATATTGGTCAGGAGAGACAAGATGGACCTTAGGATGTCGACCACTTTGGGCAGCGCCTGCATCAGCAGTTCTAGTCCAGATGCTTGAGTGGAGGCCAACCACGCCGTCATCTCAGCCACCTTCTCCAATATCAAAGTTGTGTCATTGGATGCCAGAAATTGCTCCAAGGCTTGGTAAACCATAGGCTCATCACCGAATATCTTCAGGTCCGTCATCAGTTTGACAGCTTCTCTCATCGCGTTAATAATAGACGCCTCGTTGACTCCAGAAAAGTCCCCCCGCACCATGGAGAGGACGTCGTCCGAGGTGATGTTCGCAGAGGCCAGGAAGATCATCGCTACCTGTTTGACGAGGTCCTGGGAGGAGCTGCTGTTTTGAAGAAGATGGGAGTTGTGGATGATGTGGCGCATTGCTTTTTCCATAGCTTCTACGTAAGGCTGGAGGAATGGGGCCACATTAAGCAGCTCATCTGAGAGCATTTTGATGGAAGACAGGCTGTAGAAGGGGAGAAATTCAGCGAACGTCAGGTTCAGATATTGTCTCGTGAAAAAACTATCAACTATCAAATATCAATTAACAGACAATGAACTGAGACTGTTTCTTAATACAATGATTCCACTTTACTCTAACTTCTCATATTTGACCAGAAGTTTCTTCATCCTCAAGCTTTTTATCTCTTAACTTACTTTTCCCTTTTTCATCCCCAATACTATATTGTGTAGTCTTTCCACTGTGATAAATGATCTATAACTCATGTGGTCAGACCTGATTGATTCCCTGCGATACACAGAATGTGATCATTATCACCATGCCCGGCTCATTATTGCTGCTGGCGTATAAAGGGAAATCAATTTTAAAAGGATATTGCACTTAGCTGAATCATTGTTAAGCCACTATCTGCGCAGGCTTCTCTGTTTTTTTTTTCAGCCAGACTCGTGTTAAATTAATCAAGCAGAATGCAAATGTGGTCACTCCACTTGAAGTGAATCAAATGGGCTTGACTGGTGCGTTGTGGATGATGTTGTGACATCAAATGAAGGGCGCGAGTTCATGGAAGGATGAGTCTGTGTCCATGGTTTCCGCGTAGACATGCAGCAGACTCTTTCCATGGAACTGTATATTTCCACTATTAATTAAAAACATTGTTGAATATGATGAGCCTGTGATGTTCAGTGGGTCTTGTTTGGCGGCCGCACGGCATGTTCATATGACTGCCTCACACTGTCCTCATATTGTATGGCTGCAGGGTAGCCTGTGCTGTCTGATCTACTAAGGCGTCTGTCGGTGAACAAAGAAAAACGGGGACAGAAGTATGCTCTGATTGCGTTTCCACTGCAGCTTTTGAACGTCATGCCAGGAATGACATTATCTGACTGCAGCGGTAGATAGCTGTCACCTGTTTTGTAACTGCGCGTCCTGGAGCTGCTTGAACCAGTTGTGCTGTGCCTGGAGGCTCAGAGGCTGGCCCGCCAGCGTCGAGATCTGGTAGGAGAAAGCCTCGACGAGCTGCTCCGTCACCAGCGTTCGGTTGACACCGACGTGGTACAGAGTCTGCATGGCCGTGACAATCTTGGCAGCTGTGGCATTCACAGTCATTGGTCCCACACCCATGTGCTGTACAGGCGACAAGAAATGAACCGTGAGCAACGCGCAGCTTTCTCTGTGTGTCAACACTGCCACCAGGTGGGGAAACTGTCAACTGCTCTTGAAGTAACTAAATTTCAGTCCAGTCTGACAAAATATAATGTCTATTGCCAAATTCGTTTTTGGCAATTTCTTAATTGATCTAGCAGGCATCTACTCACAGTCATGTTCGTGTGGGAGTAAACGGTCTGGGCTGCAGCATGGGCCTCCAAAACAGGCTGCAGGCTGATGTTGCACCACATCGCCATGGTGGCAGGGCTTAACCCTGCTGCCTCGCCCACTGGCTCCCATGCTTTGAGAACTTCACTGCAATCCAGGGTGCCATTAGCCTTAGCGAGGGGGAAAATGACAACAAAACGTCAAAGGGTCTCATTGTGTTTCACATCCATTGTTCAGAGAAAACCAGTTCGGAAGCAAGAGAGAGAGAGAGAGAGAGAGAGAGAGAGAGAGAGAAAGAGAGAGAGAGATTGACACAGAACAAAGTGTATGGGGAACAAAAGGCAGAGGCACAAGGGAACTATCATAATCTCTCAGTTCAGGCAGTTTACACAAAACAAAGAAAAGGGCAGAAGTCTCACACAGGTATCATTGCTTCTCACAGACACCAGATACACACCCACACAGACTTTACTGTACATGCGCACACAATGTGTATGCATGCACATACATTGGGCTAATCACAGAGTTAATTTCCAAGTCAGGAATCTCCCTCTAAGGCATACAAACAGATACAGACTAACACTTAAATAGCGTTCTGCTACACTAAACAGCCAATCTAAACTGGCTTTGTCTGGCTGATAATGACATAAGTGCATTAAAAAATATTCAATGAGGCCAGATAATATGAAAAATAACATACAATAAACATGACAGTGACTGTAAAATTTCATTTAATATTTTGACATTTGAGCAGCTTTCTGGCCAAGAAATAAGAAGCTCAGTGTCTATAGAGTAAATAGGCTACGGTCAGCTGACCAACACAGTTTGTTGTTTTTACCCTTCAGCTTTTGTACTGTTCGAACTGTTTCGTACAAAGTTTTGCTAATTTTATTACCTTCCTACTTGGCAAGAAAGCAACATGTCAAACTGTTGTTTTAAATAAAGGACAAAACATTCCAAAGTTACCACTTTAGTAGATTCAATTGCACAATCAAATGCTATTCAATACAACAGCCAAGTCATTATCTGTATTTACACCACCTAATTGTGATGCAATATTTAAAGGTGGTGATACATTTAATTGCACCTCAGTAAGAAGTCTTCCGTGAAACAATTGGTGGACAAAGTATTAGAAGCACCTCTTCACATACTTTTCTGTATTACCTATGCCTTTTTCTTTGTTATTCTATTTTGCATACCAACATACACATTGATACTGATACAGTATATCTGTGAAAACTCCATGATACAGATCACAGCCTGCCAATGTATGGCTCCGGTTAGATTTTTCCTCTATAATGTACGTAAAATAGCCTCCTACAGTATCTGTGTCGCCAAAAAGCAACACTTAGAACTGACTAAGGAACATTTAAAAAAATGTTTTTGACAAATCCCATCCAACATCTAGTCAACAGCTGTATCTTGAGCTGAGTCATCGTGAGTCATTCAAAGTGCTTCACCAGCCCACATGTTATCTGTGTGTCCTGGTACGAGAATGTTGTCTGTCAAATGTCTTTTCAGGGGTAAATCTGCATGAACGTGCCTATGACGACCAGTGGAACAGAGAGATTCCACACCTACAAAGAACAGCATTCTTTCATAATTTTCTCTCGATCATGTTCTATCTACAAAATAATTGTGACGCCAAGATGAAAGATATGTTTTGTTTGCATGCAATAATGCATCCGGATTAATGCGTCACCTGCAGTAGATCTCTGTCACAGACATACACACGCAAACACGTCCACAAAAGCAAAATGTACAATATGTACAAATGCTATCCCAGAGAAAACAGTTGCAGTCTAACCTGCTCAGCCGGCTGCACCGTGCGCTCAATGGCAAACTGAAGTCTTTCCATGACCTCCGACAAGTTAAAATGACTGGAATTCACAGAGCGAGCAACTTCTTTCATCAAGGTCACCACGGGCATCTGAAGGCTTAGTATCATCACTATGAGGAGGAGAAGACAGAGGGTTTGATCAATGTGAATGGCTTTACTAAAAAATTACATAAGTTTGGAAAACAGTAACTTAATCCAAGTAAATAATGGGAAATTGTCTCGGATATTTCAAGGTGCAAACGGTGTGCTTTGAAACCAGACCGGTTCTACTGCTGTTATTATGTTTTGACATGTTCTATAAACACAGTAGGAGTCTTGTCCATTTTCAGCCACTGAACAGTCTATCCTTATGTTGGCTTGTTGTCTGGTAGTGCTCTTACCATTCTCTGCTTGCATGTTTTTCCCCATACACCCAATGATTTTTTCAAACACTGGGACAACAGATGAGACATTGTGCCATAGTTCTGTTCCCTCGATGGATGACAGTAGAGCTCCAAGCATCTTTTCAAGCCTGTGATCAAATACAGGGCATTAGGGCAATCACAGGGGCAATGGAACAGTACTGTTCAATTGTGAAATAAATAAATACAGAATTCAAATTGACAATTCTCTCACGCACACATGAAAAGCGTGCAAATTAACCAGCACAAAGTAATTAAAGGAGACATATTATGCTAATACTCAGGTTCATGATTTTAATTTGGGTTATTACGAAAGATGATGCTCTCATGTTTTGTAAACACTTTAGTTTCCTCAGACTGCCTGCTCCTGCAGCTCCTTCTTTTAGCCAGCTGGTCCACTCTTTCGTGATTGTTCAACCGAACTCCAGTGCATGTAGGAAGTTATCTTGCTCTCGCTTTACCTGGCTTTGTTGTGGGCGTGCCTAGCCGCAAGGCACGCTAGATGCACTACCGCAAGATGGGCTTTTAAACTTTGCACATCTTTGACATCCACAAAGAAACCCTTTCTATAACTCACTGGAGTAAAAGGGAAAACTGAAAAAGCATAATATGTCTGCGTTAAGCACAATTTAACTTACGCATCCCACATGTCTTGGACCGTCTCTGCAGTCATCAACTGCCTCAGGAACGGAGAAAGTTGAGCAAAGCCGCCCAGAGATGAAGCAATTGTGTCCTGTAAGCCTGTACTCCCCATGAAAAGCATGCTCACAAGTTTGCCCACCTGACACAGAAAGAACGTTAGATTTTGTAAAAGATTTTCTTGTGATTTAGTGGAACATGTTGCACGTGATCTTTGATCCATCAAATATGATAACAATACTGACCAAAGGACACACAACTTTGACAGAAGCATGAAGAGCAAGTTTTTTGTTTTGTTTTTCCGTCTGTGATGACTATAAAGCCTCCATTTCAATACCCCCATAACTATAATACAAGGCGTGGTTTGTGACTGGGTGGTGGCCAAGAATTCCAGTACCAACAGAGATATCGTTGAGATGTTTTATCAGCATTTTGGCAATGTAACGTAATGTTTGACTTGCTAAGCCATCAAAAGTCTTATTTTCCACATATAAACCAATACTAAACGTACTGAAAGAGAGCTCAAACCAACAAAACAAAAATGATATACTTTTCATACACACGTTTTAAGCCTTACCTGGCTCAGTATCATGGGCACATTTTCAAGTGATGCACTCTCAAAACTTGCCCAAAGACTCATATTGCCTGAAATCACAAGAAATACCATTCATGAATTGGAACTTCAAGTTCAGGGTCAAACACACAAACATAATCATCCTGTTGGAGCACTGTGAAATATTTGATAGGCATCTCTTAGGCTGTCTGGAGTCAAAGCTTGAATAATAAAGTGCGCTTCATCAGAGTTCATCAGGATTCAACTTGTCCACCTTCAGTGACACCGAGGAGCTAACTTGCCTTGGCCTGACTCCAGGATGAACTGAGTGATGTTAATGACCGCAGAAATGTAGGCCCGAGCTGTGCTGTTTGGTGGCAGAAGGCTCTCGACTGTCTTCATCTCGTTCAAAATTCTTAAGAAACAAAGCAAATAAATATTTCACATCTGAACATGTCTCATTAACATTAAAAAAGTATGTCTAATAACATTTTTGAAGGATTGCATACAGTGCAACAGCATGCAATCAAAGTTTCTGTTAGCTCTAAAATTAAAATTATGATCTCTGGAATGCGTAAAGTTTTTAATCATAGTCACTTACTAAATAGGACCACTTTCCTGATATTTGTGATGAATACAATTGTATAAACATCTATATATATATATATATATATATATATATGCAACCAGTCATGATAGAATATTGATTATAGCTGCCCTAGGCTGCCCTACTCTTCAGTTGTCTACACCCAGTTACAGATATTTATTCTGCATCAACAATTAAATTAGTTCATCACTTTAAAACAATGTGTTATTAATAATAAGAATATATCATTTTATATCAGAGTTAATTATTTATACACATTAGCTGAGGGTGCTTATTTCAATTGCTTTTCTTCAACATAACAAACATAACATTAGGGCAATTCTGTAATTTGAAGAATATGATTAAATCCACTCACATCTCATTGAAGGTGTCTGGTCCAGACGCTGTGGAGATGCTCTCAAAATATGTGGTTGCTAGTTTTATTCCAGAAAGCAGGTACATGGCAAACATGTCTGGTATTGTCTGTTGGACAACACTCTCCGTTCTCTTGAGGATACGGAGGGAGATGTTGAGTGACGAGGCAAAGCCCATGTCTGGCTGGACAGTGAGCTTTAATGAATCCTGCACAATCTCCAGGATGTTCTGCTGTACAGAGGGCGGCAGGGGGCCTGTGGCTGCGGTCAGGAGCTGCATTGCACTTTGGACTGCTTCCAAGATGGCAGCTAAGAAGTGGTCACTCTGTAGGCCACCTGGTTGCTCTGCCACCATTAGGGCTTTGTTCAGGGAGTGGGTCACATTGCCAATTACAGAGAGATAGGCCCTTTGATCATTATCAAGAAATATAGCCATAGTCTGCAGCAGCTGATGAATGTCTGTCGCTGGGGTGGACATGTTTATAGAGGAGTTTCCCCATTGGAGCATACTGGTGAAAATCATCTGGACATTGGCCCAAAGACTCATATTGCCTGAAATCACAAGAAATACCATTCATGAATTGGAACTTCAAGTTCAGGGTCAAACACTCAAACATAATCATCCTGTTGGAGCACTGTGAAATATTTGATAGGCATCTCTTAGGCTGTCTGGAATCAAAGCTTGAATAATAAAGTGCGCTTCATCAGAGTTCATCAGGATTCAACGTGTCCACCTTCAGTGACACCGAGGAGCTAACTTGCCTTGGCCTGACTCCAGGATGGACTGAGTGATGTTAATGACCGCAGAAATGTAGGCCCGAGCTGTGCTGTTTGGTGGCAGAAGGCTCTCGACTGTCTTCATCTCGTTCAAAATTCTGAAGAAACAAAGCAAATAAATATTTCACATCTGAACATGTCTCATTAACATTAAAAAAGTATGTCTAATAACATTTTTGAAGGATTGCATACAGTGCAACAGCATGCAATCAAAGTTTCTGTTAGCTCTAAAATTAAAATTATGATCACTGAAATGCGTAAAGTTTTTAATCATAGTCACTTACTAAATATGACCACTTTCCTGATATTTGTGATGAATACAATTGTATAAACATCTATATATATATATATATATATATATATATATGCAACCAGTCATGATAGAATATTGATTATAGCTGCCCTAGGCTGCCCTACTCTTCAGTTGTCTACACCCAGTTACAGATATTTATTCTGCATCAACAATTAAATTAGTTCATCACTTTAAAACAATGTGTTATTAATAATAAGAATATATCATTTTATATCAGAGTTAATTATTTATACACATTAGCTGAGGGTGCTTATTTCAATTGCTTTTCTTCAACATAACAAACATAACATTAGGGCAATTCTGTAATTTGAAGAATATGATTAAATCCACTCACATCTCATTGAAGGTGTCTGGTCCAGACGCTGTGGAGATGCTCTCAAAATATGTGGTTGCTAGTTTTATTCCAGAAAGCAGGTACATGGCAAACATGTCTGGTATTGTCTGTTGGACAACACTCTCCGTTCTCTTGAGGATACGGAGGGAGATGTTGAGTGACGAGGCAAAGCCCATGTCTGGCTGGACAGTGAGCTTTAATGAATCCTGCACAATCTCCAGGATGTTCTGCTGTACAGAGGGCGGCAGGGGGCCTGTGGCTGCGGTCAGGAGCTGCATTGCACTTTGGACTGCTTCCAAGATGGCAGCTAAGAAGTGGTCACTCTGTAGGCCACCTGGTTGCTCTGCCACCATTAGGGCTTTGTTCAGGGAGTGGGTCACATTGCCAATTACAGAGAGATAGGCCCTTTGATCATTATCGAGAAATATAGCCATAGACTGCAGCAGCTGATGAATGTCTGTCGCTGTGGTGGACATGTTTATGGAGGGGTTTCCCCATTGGATTATACTGGTGAAAATCACCTGGACATTGGCCCAAAGACTCATATTGCCTGAAATCACAAGAAATACCATTCATGAATTGGAACTTCAAGTTCAGGGTCAAACACACAAACATAATCATCCTGTTGCAGCACTGTGAAATATTTGATAGGCATCTCTTAGGCTGTCTGGAATCAAAGCTTGAATAATAAAGTGCGCTTCATCAGAGTTCATCAGGATTCAACGTGTCCACCTTCAGTGACACCGAGGAGCTAACTTGCCTTGGCCTGACTCCAGGATGGACTGAGTGATGTTAATGACCGCAGAAATGTAGGCCCGAGCTGTGCTGTTTGGTGGCAGAAGGCTCTCGACTGTCTTCATCTCGTTCAAAATTCTTAAGAAACAAAGCAAATAAATATTTCACATCTGAACATGTCTCATTAACATTAAAAAAGTATGTCTAATAACATTTTTGAAGGATTGCATACAGTGCAACAGCATGCAATCAAAGTTTCTGTTAGCTCTAAAATTAAAATTATGATCACTGAAATGCGTAAAGTTTTTAATCATAGTCACTTACTAAATAGGACCACTTTCCTGATATTTGTGATGAATACAATTGTATAAACATCTATATATATATATATATATATATATATATATATATATATATATATATATATATATATATATGCAACCAGTCATGATAGAATATTGATTATAGCTGCCCTAGGCTGCCCTACCCTTCAGTTGTCTACTCCCAGTTACAGATATTTATTCAGCATCAACAATTAAATTAGTTCATCACTTTAAAACAATGTGTTATTAATAATAAGAATATATGATTTTATATCACAGTTAATTATTTATACACATTAGCTGTGGGTGCTTATTTCAATTGCTTTTCTTCAACATAACAAACATAACATTAGGGCAATTCTGTAATTTGAAGAATATGATTAAATCCACTCACATCTCATTGAAGGTGTCTGGTCCAGACGCTGTGGAGATGCTCTCAAAATATGTGGTTGCTAGTTTTATTCCAGAAAGCAGGTACATGGCAAACATGTCTGGTATTGTCTGTTGGACAACACTCTCCGTTCTCTTGAGGATACGGAGGGAGATGTTGAGTGACGAGGCAAAGCCCATGTCTGGCTGGACAGTGAGCTTTAATGAATCCTGCACAATCTCCAGGATGTTCTGCTGTACAGAGGGCGGCAGGGGGCCTGTGGCTGCGGTCAGGAGCTGCATTGCACTTTGGACTGCTTCCAAGATGGCAGCTAAGAAGTGGTCACTCTGTAGGCCACCTGGTTGCTCTGCCACCATTAGGGCTTTGTTCAGGGAGTGGGTCACATTGCCAATTACAGAGAGATAGGCCCTTTGATCATTATCGAGAAATATAGCCATAGACTGCAGCAGCTGATGAATGTCTGTCGCTGGGGTGGACATGTTTATGGAGGAGTTTCCCCATTGGAGCATACTGGTGAGAATCAACTGGACATTGGGTTGTTTCATCCACCGTTTGATGAGGTCGAGGTATAGCTCAATCTGAGTCTCAATAGCATTTAACATGGTAGTATTGAACAACATCACTGAACCTGCAATGTTTTGTTGAAACTCTAGGTTCAACTTTATGAAGTTCAATTCGCCCTCCAGAATCTTAACAGTTGCCAGGCCAATTTTACTAAGCCCTACACCATCTATTGGGTACTGGAGGCTGTTCATCAGGAATTCAACCTGGTTAGTAACTAACAAAGATAAATCTGTCTGTACCAGCTGTAATGTCACTTGCATTTGTGCAATGTAGAAAAATGGATGGAGAAGTTCTGAGATCGAGCTGTTTCTGGTGATATTTTCCAACTTTTTCAGGTACCATTCCACAATCCCCAAATATACTTTCTGGGTGTACAGTGGGTCCATCATCAAGGGAGAGTTAAGATTGTTAAATGGTTCCATGTTGGTAATTAGTTGTATCAGATTCTCCACCACTCTGATTTCTTTCATGATCTCTGGAGTGTTCAGCTGGTTCATCTGGAGGCTCGTCTTTATATTGGCCATGGTGCTGTTCAAGGCGTGTGCAAGAACCATGTTTGGATTGGAGCTGAAGTTGGCTTGAATGACATCTCTCAAAGTTGCATTGACGATCAGCGGGATAAGGGAGAGGATGGCTGTCTGATTACGGAGATCAGGTACGTGTTGCAGGAAACCGCTGACACCATTTATCAACCCCATGACACACTGGGCTGTCACCATGAGGTCATGCTGAGGTTCAAAACACTGGCTAGTATTGACAATCTTCATTATGCTAACCAGCAGGTCGTTTATGTTAGCAGCTCCAAGTAGTGCAGCCAGGTTATTCAGCTCCGCATGGGTTAGGTTTGACTGTCCTAGAGCATTCTGGACATCAGACACAGAAATATTCGGCGTAGCCAAGAGCGATCTGATTAAATTGAGAGTCTGTTTGAATGTCTCCACAGTGGCAGAATCATTTGGGCCAAGAAGGAGTGTGAAGAAATGGGATGCAATTTCCTCATATTCCCGTCCTACTAGAACCAAGTTGGTTGCAGCTACTTTGATGGTGACTGTGCCATTGGCTGAGGATATCAGGTCTAATATCTGGTGCATGAAGGTGAAGATTTCAGAGATTCCAGCAACACAGTCTTGGCCGGCTGCACATTTGGTCAACTGATACTGCAGAGCTTTGAAATCCTGGAGAAAGCGAGCAGCTCCTTGTTGGTACTCCTGTGGTAGGAATGCCACAAATTTCTGGAAAACAATGCTCTGGGCAGCATCTGGTCCAGCCTGTGTCAGGTTCTGAAGACTCTCAGGGGTGAGGAGATTGAGAAAGTCCTTGGAAAGCAGGTGGAGATCAGTGACTTGTGCTGCGCTCAGCTGCCCACTTGGTAACAGGAGATGTTCGATTCTTCGTAGTCTGTACATGGACATCACCAATTCTTGAAGCTGGCGAATGTACCCAAGAATGATTTTTGTAGGGTCACCATTTGGGGAATCGGTCACTGTCTTCAGTAGCTCAATGGTACTGAGGATGGTCTCCACAATACCTGAGGAAGTTTGGTTGGTGAAAGGCTGCATTGCTTTTCTGAGCTGGGCCACAACATCTGGGTGAAAGTAGTCAGAATAGGTAAGCAGACTGTGCCCCATGATGTGGGGGAGAGCAAGAGTGAGGTTACCCTCCAAGGAAAGGAACTGCATTATCAGCCTCTCAAACTCAGGCATTGTTGGGTCGGTCTCGTTGAAGGTAAAAATGTGCTGGTTGCGCCTGCCAAGCTTTGAGGCAATATCAAGCACCGTGGAGACATTCAGGGGGCTGTCACCAAGGAGCAGAGGCAGCATTGGTGCCAGACCTGTGGACTGTAACAGGGCAGTTATTTGAGGAAGTATGACATCAGGGTTAGAGATGCTGCTGTCGGGAAGGGTGGTGACAACACGCAAAAACGTGTCCAGGTTGTGCATCAGGTTAACCAGGTAGGCAGAGAGTGCATCTCCTCCCTTGATTTCTTGTTTCAAAAACGATGCTACCAGATGTTTAGAGATGTCACCATACAAATGCTGCAAAAGATTCAAAGTCCCTTTGAGACCACTATAGAGAAAAGAGAAGAGTGGAAAATAATCTTATACAAGTATCATGTGTATCAAACAGGAAAAAACAATAATACAACTTCTGGTGTTTTTTCTCCTCAATCACTATTATGCTGAATTCTGCATTTGTGCAGAGTTGCTCTGTTCACAGAAAAACTAACAATAGCAGTTCAAGTTAATCATTTAACCCAAACAGTAGTTTGACATTTTGGGAACTAAGATTGTTTTTTTGTCGTTATTCATTAAAACTATACAAGCTTTGTCACTTACTTCACCAGGACGTCTTGACTTGGTGAGAGCAGAGCCTGAGTCATGGCCTGCACAAATTGTGGCCAGTTCAAACCAGTATCACATTCAAGGGCTAAGGTGAAGCTGTTGACGGAGCCTAAAGGGGACGGTAAACACATTACACACATGCATTAATTGTTTTGCATTGTATTGCATTTCCTAGGCTGGATAAATCATTCCTTAGTTTTGGGTAAACTCATTTAAATACTTGGTGAATAAATGTTGCGTCATTTTGGGATGATATTAATTGATATTTCATCCACATATTCCCCCTGCACACTCTTCATAGACCTTCATTATAACAGCCCAGTGGCATTGCCTATTAATTATTGTACACAAAACCTTACAAAGAACATTTTTTCGTAAGCTAGCGTTTACTGAATATGTATTGATTTTCATGATTTGCATTTTTAACTAACAAACAAATCTCTTGAGGAGAATTTGAGACGAGAGAAGGGAAGAGAAGAGAAGAGGACTCACAGTTGGCTGGCTGAGTTACGACACCAGGCCTGTAGTTCAAAACCCAGTAAACCATGTGGAAGTAGTTCTTTACATCGGGCCACAGTTGACTTCTCTCAATCATTCCTCCAAGTTTCACCATGAACAAGAAAACACTAAAAGCAAAGCAAAGCAAAAGAACAACACTGTTGAGACAGTGAACTGATAACCAACAGCATGAAATCATGTCCTTTTCACCTATTTTTTTTTTTTTCATTTCACAAAACGCACAGAAATGGGAGATTTGCAGCATAGCTGTGTAAAATTCAACTTAAAGTTTTTTTCTGGGGGAAATGTTGATAGGCGTGAACCTTAAAACCTCTAAGGTTGAGAAATTTTATTTTAAGATTCTAAGAGGGTATAACAACCTGTAATCAATCATTTGGTCACATCAAAAGCACTTAGAGCAAACAACCACTTGGAATGAACTCTGCACATTTATAATTTTTTTTATTCTGTCCACTGCTGTAACAACCAAATTTCCCCATTGTGGGATGAATAAAGGAATATTTTATCTTATCTTATCTTATCCTAATCAACAATTTTTTTCCAAGACCTTTGTTGAAGAGCTTGCGTGACATCATGAGTGCTGTTGTCTGGCATCCAGTTCATCCAGTATGCTCCACCCAGCTCTGTTGCCAGTCTGTTCAGAAACTCTCCAAATCGCATGCTCTTGTTGTTCAACTGGTGCCACTCAGAGAGAATCATGGGAAGTGTTGCGTTGTCGTCCGTTTGGCTTGTGATTGCGGCGTACACCTCTTGTGACTGTGACAATAACATAGGAAATGAGATTAAAGACACCCTGACACCAAAGTCACCTTTGTTGAAACAAAGTCGGCGAACGACTTGAATTCATATCTTCTGTATTTACAAGTCCAATAAAGAAAGTGAAAAATCTAAGTAAATAAAAACATATTTGTATTATTATCATCAAGACTTTATCACTAAAAACTGAACGACCTTTCTTCATCACATCAGGACTGTTTGATTCTGGTCTGATGTGAGTAGTCTAGCTGGAGTTGGAGAAGCATTCATAACATCATTTATGTATTCTTCACACAGTAAGGGGATTTCAGGCAGTACTCTCTGATACAAATTGGTTAAAAATCACTTTGCAATGAAACTCTTGAGAAGGAGTTAAATAACTTTTACCTTCTGAATCAATGGCAGCCAGTCCTTCAGTAGAGCTTGCTGCTGAGAAGAGCTGTTTTGGCAGATCACTGACCTCCACGCGTCAATCTTTATGCTCTCAGAGGTCAAGAGCCACTCGAAGGGACCCAGGACAGCCTCACAAGTTAAATTCTCAGATGCCAGAGTCTAGTTTAAAAAAAAAACCCCACCAGTTTATGAATTTGCTACCGTTTCATTATTTTTCATAACATCATCAAAGCATCCTCAAGCATGTCATTGTCTCAATTCATTTTAATAAATCATACCTTATTAATTCAAAATGAAGCTTTACTCAACATGTCCTTGTGAAAATATCTAAAACCCCACACCCCATTTTCATTGTTATCAATTTAAACAGCAATCTCTGAAATTAAATTCCCTGAATCTACATAAGACCAAGGTTATAAAATTAACATAATTTTCCCCTACGGATTAAGACTAACATACCTTCATAACAAGTCCCATCACACTGTCCAGGACACGACCAATCCAAACGCTTGCCTCAGACTGGTTTGTCATCAGCGTTGTATAAGTCGATTTAAGTTGATTGGCATCTTTCCAGATATTGGTCATCATTTCTGCAAACCAATAAGAGTGTTGACGACAAATGTACAGCAGAGAAACAACCAGTTCATCTGATTGGTGTCCTATATAAAGATAAATTGGAAGATTTGGTTTAGGCTCAAAAAACCTTAAGGCCACTTTCAACACAATTGTAAAGTCACCCACATGACTAACACTTCTGTTGTACAATACATCCCAAGAGGCAGCTCTTTAGTTCTCTAGTGTTCCATCTTCTCTTTCAGTCCCCAAAGAAAGGGTGTGAACTAGTTCCATTAACCTCGAGGTTACACAGACTACAGCGCGCACGCTATGTAAAGCTCACAATAATGACAGTGGCAGTGTGTGGGGGGAAAAGTAAGCCATGCTGCTTACACCGACATATATGTGAATGTGAAAACTTGTAGACTTAGTCTCTCTGCTCTTGCTTTGTGATTGTAAAGGCCGATATTAAGAGCCTGTATTTTACTTAGTATGTCTTAGCTCAGATTTTCTATCGAAATCAATTGCATCCTGAAAATAATGTGTTCTATGCTTGTGAGTATAAGAAGCTCTTTTTATACATCATGTGATTACTCCCACAGGAGGGGCCTCGCTGTAAGCGGGATGTTATGCAGTCTCACCTTCCACAGTGTCTAGGGCCGTGGTTGCTGACATCATGGACTGATAGCCACTTCTGAGGAGGCTCTGGACAACCATATCCACTTCAGGAACAAGTTTTATAACCTCCATCACCACTTGGCCGACGCTCAAAAACCTGTTGTAAACATAAGGCCAAACTCAAGACAAAGCACAAACTGTTGACAGTAGAAAGGACACGAGACTTAAGGGAGATCTGTTCTATCCATTTATATACAGATGTCTTATATTTGACCTAATTTGAAATTTTTATTTAGGTTGTGTCAACTTCAAGGTGAAGGAAGGAGAGGGGGAGGAAGACAAAAGGGTAAAACACATCACAAGATGGTTTCCAGTCAAAGCTTACAAAGAATAGGGCATTGAATAAATTGATCCAAATAAAGAAAAAGATCAAGTTGAATTAGTTCGGAATCGTTTGGGGATGTTATTTCTAAGCCATTTTAAAGCCAAGATTTCCCCTGTGTAGTGTATAAATGTCCGCTGTGGTAGAATTGTATGGAAAGTTGTTCACATGCTAAAACAACATAGGAACAATAAGAAATTGGATTTTGTATTTTGTTTGGTCATCTTTTACTAATACAGTGCAAAAACATAAGTTTACCCACTTAGATATATTTTTTAAAAACTTCCACATTCAATCTTTGTGTGACATTTAGGAAGCACATTCATTTGCTTTAATCTGGGGTTTTGGGTTTGACTTCCAGCGGACTGGCAGTTCACAGACGATGCTGTACTTACAGCTCCTCCTCGATATTTTGTGGTTGTGCATCCACGCTACGGCGGGTCCTCGTGGTGTTGGAGCCTCCCTGACCTCCTGGGGATAAACCTCCAATCAGACTGTGCAGCAGCCCTTTGGCGAAGGACACGTCATGCGGAGCAACGTGCTTACTCCATTTCAGGAGAGCCTGGGAATGACAGGGTCAACATAAGCAGGTAAAATAAAGAAAAAAGAGATTCCAAAAATTAGAGCTGCATAATTGAAATCAATCAGGCTTATGAATTACGCATAAGAAGTCCAAGAGGTTTTTTCCTGCTCTACTGTTGTCTCTTTCTGTCAGTATCTACACAATAAGTGCCATCACGTCTTCTTTTTTTTACCAAAAAGCCAAAAGGACTTTAGAACTACACTGTCCTGGTTGTTATAAATAATATATAGGAAACATTGTACACTTTCTAATTAAGTAGTATTTTGTGCTACGTAGTGTACATCAAATTCTCATGGTAAAAGTTTTTATAGTTATGACTTACATAAGATTATCCTGTGGATATTTGCTCACTAGGTACAAAAAGCAGAAAGCTGTGATTAAATAAAGTGGCCATCATTTGCGCAACACTGGACGTCACTTAAACATCAGCACCATGACACTGAATCTGTATGTGATGTGTTTAAATAAAGTGACACATGTACATCATTGTTACATGTCAGCATCATGTCACGAAATGATGTCCGACTGAGTACACAGAGTAATGACGGTGTGAGCTAACATCTTCTGATTGGGAATCAGCTCATCAAAACATGTGTACCATAGTGGCAGTGCTAATTGGGTATCCTTGCGGTCTCTGTTCCCCTGGTGCGACCTGCGAGTTGCAGTTGCTTGTTGCTATGGCCAGCAGCTTTCTTGAGGCGGCAGACTAATTATTGGGTGCAGTCTGAAACTAGTTGCGTGTGGAGGTGGCACTTGAGGATGCAAATCAAGAGCCAAGGCAGTAGAACACAAGCAGGCAGCATGAGAGACAGTAAGAGTGAGATACTGAGAAAAGGAGCAAAAGAACTACAGAAATATACACGGGACAGTGGCCGTCCACACATATCAAATAGCATCTCTTTTGTCTATGATCCTCTCTGCTGATGATGATAATAACGTCCACATCAGTTTAGCCCACCTGCTTCGCCACTTTGTCAGGGCTGATCCAGCGCAGAAGCATGTCCACAGTGCCTGTGCTGCACGCAGCCTTCAGCCAAATCGGGTTTGTGCTGTTGTCACACAGGTAGGAGCGCACCATGCCCCTGTCCATCGTCAGGCCGATGGCCTAAGACAGAGAGGATGGTCAGAGTATTTATCCTGGAACAGACTCTTAAGGAATTCATTCAGGAAATAAGTATTACCACAGCTATTAAAACATTTCAAATCCACTTCTGTTGCAGATCTGGTTTCCTAACTCAAAAGTGGCACTAGAGACTTCTGTGCTAGTTTTTTAATCTTGAAATTTATAATATCCAATGCGAAATTGCACAAATTTCCACTGGAAATGCATCTAATTCAGATGGGTGCTACGAACTCTATTTCAATGTGTGTTGTGTGATGTCTCTTCCTCCTGTGTACTACATGGGGATATAGTATAACGACTTTGAGCAACATGTACCTTGTCCAGTGGTATCTGGACCTCTCGTAGGACGTATTTCACCATGTCACTAAGTGAGTCATTCTGCAAGGTGACGACCTCTCCGAGGGAAATGGACACATCTGAGAGGGATCAAACCACATGGTCAGATGATTTCGACAAAAGTGAGCCTAATATACATTAATTCCATTTACTCAAAAGCACTATCAAAATGAAACGGTCTTCATGGGTGACATTTAGAATATGCGCAGTGCTACAGCTGATGGTGTTACCTTTGCCAGGCCAGTTTTGAATATAGCGAATCACGTTGATGCCTCCAACGAGCAGTGGATGCACGGGGGAAAGTGAGGCACCGGCTTCAGGGAAGTTTTTCTCGATGACACGCATAGCACTGGAGAAACCACGAGGGAAAAAAACATGTAATGCTCAAAACAAGACAGGACAGGCAGCAAACACCTGACAGAACTAATGACGAGACCAACGCACACATTTTGCCCTCCTGCTGCTCTACGTCCTTCAGTGAGTCGTAGATAGTTAAGTCACCAGGGGTCCGTTTTTATTTGACCTCAGCTCAGCAAACTGCACCACTCTTACGCCAAACCAGTCAATTATCCCCCAGACATTTTTGAAAGGTCAAAATATATTTTAAGCTACAGGATAACATCCCTCTTCTTTGCTGGCCGTGCATCACCTGAAAGCAGGGGGTTTCCCCTCACCTATTCAATGAAACTCATCATCAGGAAAACACTAAATTGGGCATTTAAATAAGGAATTAATTGGATTCATTGTAAACAAAATTTCAACATAGAATATAAAGACTGTTTTGCGGAGCTGAGCGCCACCTGATTTTGCCTTTTCCTAAGGTCACGCAGCTGCAGCCCGTTCACTCTGCACTGCTCCGTCGTGGACGTACCCCTGTATGTTGACGAGCAGAACGTCTGCGCTGCCCAGCACTTGGTCAACAGATCCTTGGGTGAAAAGCCGAGGAAGAGCCAGGAGACTTTCCCACAGTGAGGTCTGATTTTGCATCTGGTCGATCATCATCACCGCCATCCCGAACACCGTCACCATCTCATCCGTTTTTTTCTGCATCAGCTCTGTTAGTATCTGACAACCAGAGGCCAGAGAAAAAAAACGTGAAATCAAAGAAGAGGTTGTGTGCGACGAGTGCATCATGGCGCTGTGCTGGTGACATTTAGCTGACTCATGCAGCCACAGAGAGACACGGACTCGTACCTGGTTGAGTGTGTAGAGTGACACCTCTAACACAGTGTTGTTGCTCTTGCAGAAAGTGACCACAGAGTAGACGAGGGGGCCGGGCGAGCTCGTGTTCACCAACGGTAATATCAAGGTGCAGATGGCCCTCTTCACAAGGCTCACCGACTCCAGCATTTTGTTCATGCTCTCCTGCAAAGGACAGGATTCATATCAGCTCATGTGATTACAGCTAAAGGAGCCAATCAAGTGGAGGTGTACATTCAAAACATATTTAATTCATTAAATATTATTTGATTTTCTGAACACAAAGTACAGTTCAGTTATCAATGGTATACAAGGACCAAGCAGTTCTACACATGTGCATAACCCCCATATGTGATGTTATTTCATCATCGATCATTATACAAATGTCAAATTTTTAATTATTAGGCCAATGAATAGTTATAGGGAATGTTTTTATTACAATTTTGACATAAACGCATTTCTTGCTGTGCCTTAGGCTTGAGATTTTAATATGTGCTATCGTGAAGCCACCAGAATCAGGACTTGAGACTTGACCTGTACTTGTTACATTACATTACATTTATTTTGCCGACGCTTTTGGCCAAAAATCATTGATTTTCCGACTTATATCGGAGGTAGGGTAGGTAGCCTCAAGGGCCTGACCGGAAATCCAACACCAACCTTTTGTACCAAAGTCAGCGGTGTAACCCACTAAGCTATACTTGCTGCGATTTGATCATCCTTTACAAAAGGAGAGAGGAGATAATGCCGTCCCACATTTAAAATGAAGCAGCATTGTAGTTTTTACCAGGGTAGAATCAACAGAGCACCTATCTTGACTGAGCTCCGAATCCATAATAATATATATCTTCTATCAAGTTATGTATGTTGAAATTGAATATGTAGATAATATCATCATCATAACAAATAACTACATAAATAAATGTCATTTATATGCCTTCATGAATTCCCACGTCACATATTTCCTTAACTTCATGACGTTTTCAATTGAGTGTACAGAAAAGTGCTTCGCGTTTTTGTCCTGCTTATCCGCAACCTGCGCTTTGGAAATCTATTGTTTGTACATGCCTGTTTGCTCACTGGTCTGCCTGTAAGCCCCATATCTTTTATTAAAAGCCACTTCACTACATCGGCCTGCATTTTGGGTCTTCCTGATCTGCGCTGTTGTCAGCAAACCCTGACACTTCTAGGTCTTCCTTACAAGCTTTTATCCAAGTCTGCTGTGAACAATAACCTGTGCAAGGCAGAACAAGGTTTCAATACTGCGACAACTAGGGAACAGACTCTTCCTTATGCTCTGCTCTTTTGTGCCTTCCATCATATCCACCCACCTGATCTCCCGGAAGAGTGGTGTTGATGAGAGAGACATTATTCGGGCTTCCTTGGGATATTGGACCTAAAAAAAAGAAGAATACATTGTTGAAAAATGACCTAACTGTAAGGGTTACAGCAACAGCCAATATCATATTCACCTAATATTGCAAACATGAGAAGGACAAAGTCCAATTATTTTGGACCAAACAGTCAAAAGAGTCCTTAAAGTGTGTTTCTTAAAGTAATAGTTTAACATTTGAGGAAAGATTTCACGTTTATTTGCTTTCTTGTCAAGATGTTAGATGAAAACATCACGACCCCTCTCTAAATATGGAGGACGCCAGCTCAGCTCGGCATGAAGACGGGTAACAGGTGGAAAGGGCAAACAAAAAAAATGTCAAACTCTCGCTTTAAAGGATTTCTGTGAGGTGTCCATATTTGCAAGTGAGGGGAGTGAAACTTTGCTGGAAAAAGATGCAGATATGTTTTTGTCTTTGTACACAGCAGGAAGGGTCTGTGAAGAGGGACGACATACCCAGGATCTTGCTGAGGACCTCGATCAGTGCGGCTGGATTACCGCTGGAGTCATTGGGGAAAGTGAGCTTGAAAGAACCTGTCCCTTGAATCAGGCTCACCAGCGGGGAACCCTCCGACAGGAGGGAAGACCTGTCATACAGAGTCAGACGATGTAGTAAAGACCTTTACCAAATGAAGGCTATGTTAAATATAAATGTGATGAACTGAATAGTAAAATATCTATAGGAGCAATTATTTATGTTAGCATTTGCTCCCATGAGGCTTTGACCATGTGTAGTGGCTAAAACTTATGTCTGATAAATGCTATTTTTGTTTGTTTTTCTTGGTTAAAATGAAAAAATACTACAATTATATTTACGTATTTAGCTTGGAATAAAGACAGACAACTCCAAAAAGTGTTTTTCACACAAAAAACACCTTAAAACTCAAACTGTAACTGTTGAGTTACAAAATCAAGCGGAGCAAAGGCCCCTCGAAAGTATGAGGCAGGTATTTGGCCCTTCAACACCAAACAAAAGCTAAAGACTAAACTTAGCTGCGCAAAAGAATCATGCAAAACATCCTTCATCAGTGGGTTGAAGGTTAGAGAAAACAGGTTTGTCTATCCTTCTTCTGGAATTTAGATTTCACTGACAGAACAACAGCTTAACTAATCAAAGGGGAAAAAAAGAAAAGGGAATTCTACACCATATCTCCTAACTGACTGGCGGTGGCTGATGATTAGGAAAGAGGTTTGTAGACTTCCCTTCGCCCAGAGGGGGGTTGCCTGCTGTTGGTTTATTCCCATGAACACACTGATTAATCATCTCATGTGGTGTTGCTATGCTGAGGTGTCTCCCTCCTTTGTGACTCAAGGGTCGCCCGCACACCTTTTATGTACAGCACGTTTAAAATGAAGACGTGATGAATGATTCTGACTCAAATTTGAATGACAGTGTACTTGGTATACAGATAAACGATAATATATGATACGCACTGATGAATGGGTTTACCTTGCCCTGCCTGGAGTTTTCTCAGTGTACTTTGATCCAAGCGATTTGTTATGGCAATTGCTGTCCGTGTTGCACATGAGGGTCTGCAGGAAAGGGAAGAAGCCTGTGCTGGGTAGGTTGCGGGGTCCGACGTAACCTGGAGAGGAGACGTGACAAAGTCGTGACTCAAGTGAGGACGCCTGGAAAACACCACTTCCATGAAGAATTGTTTCAAAATCCCAGGAGAACATGTCCTCTATTATGTTGCATGTCAAATGCTTTCAGCGGAGCCACTTTAAATGAGCTATGGTTGAGTCCAAATACACTCAAGTAAAAGTCATGTCAGTGAGTAAATGCAGGTAATACACAAATATCATTAACACCTCATAAATTGGTCTGGCTACGCCAGGCTACTCGGCATCGGGGGCCTGAGCTTATCTCTGTGTCAACAATGAGAGTAACTCATACCATCTTCTGTCGGAAATCAATCTCAGCCATTTCTAATATTTTGAAACAAGAGAAAGTTAAGAAAGCAGAATCAGGTTATAGTCAAGCCGCTGTGAGCGGACTGACGGTGACTGTGGTATTCATTTATCATTAATATTATCATACATCTTGGCACAACAGATTGTACATAGGAGAATAGTGGCCTAGCAAACAGCAATTGACTGAGCTGAGTTATGGCAGGCTTGGCCATTTTGAATCCCAGATTGCGTAAACTCCCTTTGAGGACCTGAGTTACATCACACCTGGCTGTTAACCTCTACACCTTCCCAGACCGAATTGAGGGGGTAAGAATGTTAAATATTGACTCATGAGGGGTTTAACAGGAAGAATGAAAAAGTATTTAAAACAAAGTCATTCAACAAAGGGAACAAATTGGTCTGTTATGCTTTGTGACCACACATTCACATCGAAAATGTGGCAGTTAAAATTATATAATTCTGTATTCAAGAGCATTACTGCTGTCCAACAGTGGCAAATAGAACAAAAAAGAAGTATGAACACTTTGGCACATGCCTCCAAATACAACAGGAGTCATCTTAAGGAAAATAGTAAATCTGTAAAAGTATTTTGCAACTCAATGCAACATGATTCAAGGCCAGTGCTGTTCAGAAAGGACAGATGGTTTTGTGGCCTGCCTAAGGTGTGGCCAAATACTGTACCGCCGACTTGAAATGAGACAAAGAAACCCATGACAAAGCACCCAAATGGGGAGGGAAGGTGCTATTGTTCAGATTCCCTGGACAGTTTCTAAATTAGTGCACCCTGAGGTTGTCAAATTACATGTGAATCAAGGCATCCGCCGACTCTGACCCAGCAAAAAAGACTGGACAGGCTAAAGGGGGGAGGGGTTAACTGGTTGCAGTTAAAACCAGAATTTGGGTAAATTAATTTTACTCATGCTGTGTATAATGCAAAAAGAAATACCCAACATAGAGACAAGGAAATAGGAGGACGACGCTCTCTTGAATCTGTGGTTTTGTGAGTAATGCAACTTATCCGTCAAAGAACCAGAATTACTGGAAACTGGAAAATCAGACCTGGGGAATGTTCTTACAAAAGTGCTGGATGTGAAGCCTACCTCCCTCTACCTAACACTGTCTCCTTGAGCACCTTTATCCTCTTTATTGCAGATGAATAAACATGCGCTATACGTTAATAAGGTTTAACAACACAAAGGACGGGCAAACACCAGAGTCAACAGAGCAGGGAAAGGCTCAAATCTGAAGGACTGGTCGTGTTTGTACTGCGTTCCTCATATTTACTTTGATTGTGAAATTGGAAAGTCTCCAAACGGTTGGTTCCACAAACAGAAACACTGCACTCCCGACGTCAAGTCCCCATTGTGATGTGATGCATGTCCATTGAAACACAAATCCTTAACCAGACGTGGACGTGCTTTGAGGCGCCTCCGCTGTTTTTACACTTACATGTATCTTTTACAATCGCGGGAAACTGGTTGCGGGTCACAGCGACGATGATGAAGATGACCAGAGGCCAGCCGATGAGAGTCAGGGACCATACCTACGAACACAAAATATCATAAAACAAATTGGACTGTTCAGGCTGTCAGAGGTGCTGTTGTCTAAAGCAGATCCCCCTCAATCTTAGCTGGTGAAGCTGACATTACATTAGAATATGTGTGCTCGTGTCAAAAAAATGAAATAACGGCTCCCACTGTCCCTCACCGGCTGTCTGATGACCCTCAGCCCATTCTTCCAGAGAAGAAGTCGCAGCTGTTGGAGGAAGGCCATCTGTAGAGGAGGCTGGAGAGAAGACACATTATGGAAAAAAAATAGAAAAATTAGTCTCATGACAATTTCAATTTCTTTGTCTTTTATAACAGGGGGGGGGGGGGATTAGTTTGAGGTCCAGTATGTGTGAGCACGGTTCCATCATACACGATGCAACGCATGAGAAGTGCATTATTGTGAAGCCAACGTGCGAGGAAGAGGAACAGAGATGTAGAAACGTCCACTCTTCTTTGACTCCACCTGATGATGAATGTGTAATCTGACATATAACGATGAAGAACCTTTTTTTCTTCTTCTTCTTTTTTAAATCAAATTGACACTTTTAACAATTGCAGTTAACCACACTGAAAGAAAGTTGTGTGTGAATGACAGAGGGATGACTTACACCCTGAAGATGTACGAGTAGCTGAGAGCCCCTGGACTCACCTGAAGGCGATTGGTTATCTGACTGTAGCGCGCAGGCTTCTGACGGAGGACATGTCGCCAGGTGGATGCCTAGCAGGATGTCCTCTCCATCAGTCGGTAACTGGAGTGAAAAACTGTGGGGGGGGGGAGTCCGCACGGTCGAACTTGGGAATTGGAAGGAATATTATACAAAAAAAATATTGAAAAATATTCCCTCAGATCGCAAAAAGCTGACTGTATCAATAGCTTTCACCTGTCTGCCACAACTCGCTTTCTGCTCCTGCGGATCCAGCTCCACCTGTCTGTCTGAGTGTCTGTCTGAGTGTGTGGGAGAGAGAGAGAGAGAGAGACAGGGCAGGTGTGTTGAGAGGGGCGTGTCCAAAGGAGGAGGAGCGCGTGACCCCTCGCGCGTGAGAGCGTTTGATTCTAATGCGTGAAGTGAAAAGTGCCGAATCATTCCCATGAATTATCCAACCACTTTAATCCAGTCGCTCTAATATATTCTCATGATGTAACCAAAATGGGGGTTTTTTCAAGGTCACCCAGTGCGTTTTAAAGTTGTCCTGAAGAGATGTGTGATTTTATTTATGAAATATTAAGACTGGCCTAAATGGCCTAAACCTGAAAATGTCTCATATCTTAATATATATAACTATTATTACGTTTTTACTAGGGCCTTCACATATCTATTCTATTTTACTTGTAAACCAAAAAAGTACTTGTTCTCTTACCATTTACGTATACATTAGCTTTTATATAATTCAATAGAAATAGAATAGAAATATGAGATTATCTTGTATAACTGCATTGTGCCAATACTTTTATTGAAATTTCACATCTCTCTTATAGACGCATTTTTATCCCATTTGCTTCCGTGATAACTACACTTTTGTTTCATTTCATTTTATCTATTTATTACAACATTATACTTGTACATCCCTTTTCAATGTATAAGTAATATATTCTGTCACGTTTCAAAATGTGCATATCCTACAAGATTGTGTTTTTCATTTCTGCTCTTTTTCACTTGGAAAGCATGTGCTTAAGCTTGAAAAAAGATAAATAAATAGAATGCAGTATTATTATTTTATCATTATTATTCATTTTCAAATGTCTAATTCAGGGTAACACGGAGATAACTCTGTAAGTAAGAAAGCAGGCTGCAAGGTTCAAAGAAATCTTTTCATTACTGTTCTTCAGGGGAGAACGTAGAATTAGAGGTGACGAGGTAACACCAAAACACACACTTAAACACACAAGTTGGCAAAGTGTTGTTCGCGAGGTACCGGCCTCCACACAGGGATGAGTCACACCTACATCATGTAAGGCTTCCAGAGTGAAAGGTCACAACAATGCTAAGAATTCTAAAGACGCCACAGATCTTATGACTGCAGCGCGTTGGGAGGGCAACGGTAAATTAAATCAGAGTTGTACATACAGAAAAATGATAACACAACAAAAAAAAATGTATAATTTGAAGTTTGGCGAGAGGTCAAGATTTCAGACAGAAACCAATCACCCAAATTTCCCCTCACTCTTATAAACACACACACACTAATATAACTGCTGAGGAAGACAACGCTGAATGACGTGACAGTTTTCCTTGTGAAGCATGAACTTCCTGTCTGAGCATGAGCCATGGGTATTACATGTAAGATTTTTTCCATTACCAGACACAAAGGAAAATCACTGTAGAGTAGCATACCTCTGGATTGGTTCACACAAAAGGCATTGGTGACATGCAACACAATTATAGTGTTTAACAGCAAATAATAAATTCCATCATCAAGGCAGTCACACCGGTTTTCCATCCTGGTACAAACGTGAGAGAGAGAAATATGTCTCAGTGTTGCAATCACCAGCACTGAGACAAATTTCAACTTTTGCCCATGGAGCCCAAGTTATATGATACTCAGACCAGATGGTTCCTGATCAAATCAGATGCCTCCTCAGGAATGGAAAAAGAAAGGGTGTGTTGTAAGATAATAGCTTCATTTCTGGCTAGTGTTGAAAGGACACACATTTCAACTTGTATTACTGGCAGCATCATTAACATGGCACTATATTAACATGCCAGATATACAGTACAGGCTGTAGTTAAGAGTATGGTGGAGAGAATTAAGCATCACAAATATTCAAATACATGTTTTTTTCAGTCACATTTCCTTCTTTTTCAACTTCAGTTAATATTGTAATGAAATCACATGTGACAAATGTTAACACTGGTGCTGCATTAAAACATGAAATCAGGGAGGAGAGTTATCCCACACTAACACCGAAATACAGTGACAGTGGATGGCAAATGCAATTCCTTTCAACAAATCCTGAGCTGACAATCATTAGTTTCAGTCTGCTCTCCTGTTTTAAAGGTACCCTGTGGAGTTCTCGACCACTAGCGGTGCTATGTGGCATTGTTCGTTTGAGCAGAATCCCCTTTTTTGTTTTGAGCTGGTGCAAAGGCAAAAAAATGCATTTGTATGGCTTCCACCTTTGGGCTGCTGTTGGTAATAAATACTAGACGTTATGTGAAACACCAGGGTGTGATGAAGAGGCCACATACAGCCTGAAAAATATATGAGGATTTAATTGTTGGACATCACAGTAATGCATGCTTGGCAGACCAGTCTTGGCCATTTGAGCATTAGGTTCAGTCTTAGTGGTCACTACAGACCTGATTGCACAACTCTGAAACCATAAAAACAAAACAAAAAATATCCTCCTAATCAATAGAAATAAAACGTCAGGTTTAATACTGCTTTTTGGCACTTGTGTGTCAGTAAAGTCAGAGGTGACATTAATAAACAATTTTCCAGTGTGTGGGCTGTTCACATTCTTTCTCAGTGTCCCCGCAGAAACGATTGTATGTAGTTTTGGGGTCAAAGCCCAGGATCTCCCTCTCTTCGTGGATCCTGAAGGAGAAGGTGGACACGGATGTTCCTACGAAGAATCTGAAAATAGAAATTAAAGAATAGGTGAACAAAATAACACAAACCTACAGGTGACTGATTCAAAACATGTGGACCTTGAAAGGCTATGTTAGCATGTGACACGGTGACAATAGCTCGTACAGCCACCCTGACTAGTTTTTCAAGTTGAAATATTTTCCATATGAGATACTGACAAGGCTGCTTAATCTTTCAAAATTGAAAATCTATATTTCCTTGTTGGTCAAGGGACAAACAAAATTATCGATGGTATCAGTCCTCCGACAATTGCGAAAAATGGTGCAAATGATAAAATCTACCCACAAATGAAACTATTTCACAGTGACATCTATATTTAATGAAAGTAATGGAAGTAAATCAGTCTACACAAAGGGCACCTTTAATCAAAACCGAATAAAGCTGTGTACTGTGTAGTATGTTCATGATGGCTGAGCGCTACTTCATACTTTAGTATATTTTGTGAGGTGTCCGAAAAGGTATTGGATCAGGGTCAACTGGACGTGGTTGTAGATTCTTGAAGACGTTTCACCTCTCATCCAAGAGGCTTCAACGTCTTGAGTTGTCTTTTTTTTTTAATCAGCACTAAGCAGCACTAAACCCTCAAAATTTCAATGATGATGGTGCTTTATACAAAAGTCCGAGAAAGAAAGATGGCCACGAGAACGAGAAGCTCCTCTCCACACAGGAAACAACCCAATTGTTCAAACGGAAAGAGCAGGAGATTAAATAAATAAAAACACACAGGCCCATATTTGTAAATCAACACATTAGTCACAAGCATGCATTTGTCTGATACCAATAAGCTGACTAATAAATGGCTATGCTAATCACGTACAACAAAACCGTGAAAACTTACTTACCTCGCATGAGCACATATCCACTGGTCAATGATGGCCACTCCTCCATCTTTGAGGAGCTCCAGGTCTGCTGTGGGTGGCTCAAACCGCACCATGTCAGGCAACAACTTTTTCAACTCCTTCAATTCTACAAGATTGCATAGCACAGGGTCGGAAGAGCATTTATATGGATGTCAAAGAAAAGTGGGAGTTGGAGACAAATACTATCATGAGAGATGTTGAGTGGGGAGAAATCCCACGTTCAAAACAGGACACAAACTGCGCAACATGAAGGGAGTTCGACGGGAAGGTGAAGCTGTGGTATTTAAACACCCCATCTATTCCCTCAAAATACAGTTATGCATCTGAGTGTTGGGATGGTGGGACACTTCACTCATATACTTTGGGATTGACCACAAATCTTGGATTTCTGGAATGTGTTCAAAAAGAGATCTAAACGGTTTTGGGTATCAATTTAAATTTAGACCAAGCACTTTGCATCTTTGTAGACTTTGGTCCACAGCACTCCCTGAGGATCAGATAGACGGAGATTTGAGCTACTTACTGCTCTTAAATCCTGCTCTTAATAGCAAGGGGAATGATTGATTACAGACCCCACAACATTTAAAAAAAAAAAAGGTATTTATTATGGAGAAAACTACAGAGACCACAGCCGAAGCTATGTCAGGGCTCTCAGCACCTCTCTTTTGTTTCTTTTTGATTTTAGTGTTTTTATTTTCTTTTATATTAACCTATTTGTTCTACCGGACTATTCAAGGATACTGTAAGTCATGAAGCATGCTCAGTAAGACAATGGAGTCAGTGTTTTTACATAATTGGTAATGTGAGGGATGTGAATTTTGATGATTGTTGTCTGTATCTATATGATAGGAATGATGACAAGTTGTAATGTGACATGATGTGAGTGAACTATGAACTGAAGCAGGTATGATTGTGTTTACATCTCCATGTGTGTCATATTACGTGTGGAATAAATAAAGAAAGTTAAAAAGAAAGCAGCATTTTTAGTGACAGAGTTTATGAATACGCAACTACTACTTACTGATATCATTATTAATACCAGGTCGTATTATCTCTATTGTGCCAGTTGCATTTGAAATGTTTTTAGATCTGAAAGCCTCTTTTTCCAGTGAGATTTGTGCTGTAATGTTGTTACCTTCTTCATCTGCGTCAGTCGCGACAAACACTTTTTCAAGTTTGTGCTTCTTCATCAAGCTGCGCATTTTTTTGACGGCCCCCTTGAGGCTCGGGACATCCTCTCTGTGACCCCAGATGAAGTCCTTCCTGCGCAGGTGAACCCCCAGATATGGACCACCATTAGCTGAACCAGGCTTGGCCTGAAAAAATCGAGAAAAGGGCAAAACTATTTTCAATTATTCCTAAAAACTTAAAACCTGACACCAAGTTGTTTTCAGAATAAAAGTCATCACAATGTCTCTGAAACTGGAAATTCAACAAATGCAGACTCAGACTCAGACTCAAGGAGTTTTACTGCAGTTTTCTCACAGTACTTCAAAACGATTGTGGGGCTTTTTTGAAGATTTGCTGCAAACACGCTGTAAACCAAAATAGCTTATTTCAAGGACTTTACTGATTATGATATATTGAAGTGATTAGCTTAAAATTGCAATTTCAGCAAATGGCATTGGCTGGAATATTCTATTCGCTATAGAGTATCCATAGGTTGAACACGTAGTAATTGACATAGTAAATGCAAATGGATCACGCACACGCACACACACACGCACGCACGCACACACACGCACACACACTTACTCTCATGCGAGTCCAATCCTCACTGTAAACGGTGCGGTCTCTGTCGTCTGTAGAGTTCAGGTACTTTGCTCTGAAGTCGTCTCCGATGACTCTGAGGTGCTTGGCAAAAACCATGCTGCGGCGGGTCTGAGTCAAACACAGACAAGTCAAATTTTCTGTGAGAGCGCAGCAATGCTGCCAATATTTCTGTTTGACAGCAGCTGGTTGCCTGACTTACATCCCAGTAATCTTTCCCAGCATAGTGATCATGAAGGAGTGTCTCAGCTCGGTCAAGCATTACCGATCTGCAAAAACAAGGGCAACACAACCATGTCAATGTCACCAAGATCTGAGACAACAAACACAGTAACACTACACTTCCGTTACAGTGAGGTCATATGATCTTTCAGCTTCTCATAAACAGTAGGATCAAAGACATTTCTGTTTTGTGGAGGATTTTTTTGCTCACTGCTCAGGCTGCTTTAATTTAAGACTGATTATGTTGGACACATATGATCAATTTTGAATTTTGAGAGGAACTTCAGGTCATTCACTTTCATAAGACTGATAAATGTACCTCTAGTCCCCCATAAAAACTATTATTTTGTAGACAACATAGAAACAAGTTCACATCCATTTAGTTGTTTTGTTGCCCAGCAACAGTGTTTCCATAATTAAGTGTAATTAACCAGCTGAGAGCCACGCATCAAATCATGGATGGATTCCCATTGACTTATCCAATTAATTATGAAGAAATTAATGGCACCATTAATGCTGCTGAGCGGTCCACTGAGCCTCATTAAACAATAACCCTCCGCTGAAAGAAGTAACACAAACATGCCCACAATGACACAATGAACAGTGACCATTTCAATTGGTCAATGTCATACCGGGCATTCCGATTGGTTGGGCAATTTTGTCAGGGTCATTTCGCACAAAAAAATCAGAGAGCGAGAGAAGAGGGCAGAGGTTTCACAAGCGTAAAGAAGCAATATGAGTGTGAGAGGAAGGACTCAAACTGAAGTACAGGCCATTATTGCAGCTACAGTATGTCTGAGGGCAGACAAAATGTTTTGAGTCTGAGCAGAGCAATTCTCCATGTGAGCAGGGCGATTTCAGAGGGTGAAGGCAGGGTTTTGAGGGAAAACATTACAGAATCTGAGCTGCACATTTCAACGGCTAGATGCTAAATGCTATCGGAACAGGGTCGGTCCCTCTCTATATACAAGATCCTCTTGAAGACTTCCAAGAGCACCTCCTCTCCTAAAACCTAACACCCTTACTAACACCTAATAGTGCCCTTTCTTTACCTGATCTCCAACACGTTGTCCTCTTGAACAGATTTGGCGCTTGGAACTTACTTCACAGTGTCCCACTGTACTGAAGCTTGGTGTTGTCCCTCAGTTGTAAGTTGCTAAATGATTAAATGCAAATGTAAATGTGGATACTGCTCTTAGAATTAAAGAGCAAGGTCTTGAATAAAGATCAGAAGATTTTGCTCAGCAACACCGGCCTTGGCAGCCACAGGTGTAATTCATTCCGGTGTTCTCCAAAACTAAGTGGTGAGGCAGTTTTCATGTACAGAAAAGCACATCGGTCACTTGATCAGACCTCTGACTGTGTTGTCTCACTCACTGAAGTGGCCAAATGGGGTTTATTCCTCATCATCCCTTGCTTTTCAAACCTAAATTGCTGAAACTGCAACAAGCATGCCAAGTGTCTGTTTGGAATTCTTGATATCTTTAAAGTTTCCTCGCTGAAAAGAGATGATAGAGATGAACGATGATTTTTGATGAATGCCAAGTCTTTTTAAATGATTAACAGTTCGGTCTATTACTCGGTGTTATCAAGACACTATGTATGTGTGTATATATGTGTATACTCATTTTATATCAGGATGCTGCTCTGTAAACTCACGTCGCTGTGATGTTTGTCTGAAGAACTGGAGCCATAATGGAGGCATGACCTTGGGCTGACACGCATGTCACATTCCGGGCACGTGTTTCCTCGTAGCCCCAAAACCAGCCCCTTAGAAACACACACACATACAGACAAGATGAATGACAGAGTTGATGGTGAATAGAGAGGAGAGAGTTGCGCAAGAAGGATGGTGGAGGTAGATATCATTAATACAGAATAACTGCGAATGTGATCCATCAAAGTCTGACAAAAACCAATTCAGTTATTCTACTATAATAACAACTCGACGTTTTGGCACTAAAATGTAATGAATCTTTTGTATGTATGTAAAAACAATCCACTGTATTTTTGTGAGTGTTTCCAAACAAAAGAAAACAATTAGAGAACCAGAAAAAAGGGTTCAGAAAACATCAGCGCTATGGCAACGGAGGTGGAAGAATTTCAAAACTAGAGGCCAAAAACGAAAACAGGATGGAAAACCATGTCTCTGGATTTGAACCAACAATATAAACATGCATCATACTGACCTCCAAAGCCTTGGTTTGACTATTTAGACTTATTTTGTATTTGTTTAAATAATGTAAGTTTTGTGCATTGCACTGACTTACCTGTAGTAGCCCTGTTTGTCTTTGGAGTACATCAACTTCTCAATGCACGGCCGCTCATCAACTTTTTCCTCCCATTTCCCATCAGTCCATCCCTCGGCGTAGTTTTGCAGTACTAAAACCCGGTCTATGAATGGGCCGCCATTCTCTAGGGCAGGATAGAGAGGAATGAAACACATTGGCTGGGCGTGTGGGTATGACAATCCTGATAAACTTAGTCTTTGAAGAGGCTGATTAAAAAGTGGTGTCTGTGTATTGTGAAATGGAACCACTGTTATTAAGGAACAAAAAGAACAAAAGTAAGTTCATCTTATTTAAGAATCATATTCAGATAATGAAGCTTCAATAGGTTCACACGCCAGACAAATCTTTTCAGCCAATGTAACCCCGGTCTGGGGAACAAATATAAAAGCTCACCGGCGATAAACTCCTCGTACTCAATGACAGGCACGTTGGCCTGCAGGCTGGTGAGGCTGAAGAACTCTGCCCAGGGGATGAGGACCTGGTGGATGTTGGGGCTCTGCCAGTGGTAGAGGCGACCCCACGGAGGAAGCACCAACACCCAGTCGTCCCCCTCCTTCCTCAGGGTCTTCACGAGGGAGGCTATGCGGATGTACACATCTCTCCGCAGGTTGAAACCCTCTGGCGGGTTCACGTCATACAGCAAGTACCTAAAGATGACATGACATGATTTAGAGTAGCTATAGATGCACACAAAAAAAGGTGAAATGGCAGCAAGCTCTTTGGTGAAAGAACACTGGAATGAAGGATAGTCGCCAAAGCTGCTATATTCAGCAGAGAGGAAACGTTGATGCCATTTAAAATGTGAATTTTAAAGTATTATTTTTATTACAAAGGCAGAGAAGTTGCTGCTGCACCGTTGTTCCAGATGTAAGCTACAATGGAAAAAAATGCTTGATGACCTCACTACTGGAGAGGCATTACCAATGAACCTATATGCGCCCATAAATAGGCATAACTATCAAAACTCCTCACTAAATAATCACAATTATGTCAAGAGACCTTAAAATGTTATTATTTGATGCACGCACTGTGGTCAAACGTGATTTCTGCACGATCACTTCCATATTTGGTGTAAAAGATTAAAAACCCCCCTTCACAAAAATCTGCACCATTACGCTTTGAAATCCGTTGCAGTTGTAAAGATAATGATAACGTTGAAGCTACATCCGCGCAGTAGGTGGAGGCATTAAGTAATAAGAGACTGTGATATTATAATGTGCTGCTTAATGAACCATCTGTACGCCGAACTTGAGTACAACTCAATAGTGTTTAGAAAATCCTGCCTGGGCATCGGTCTACAGAGAGAAATGGGTTCTTATGTGCAGGAATGTATTAAATCGCAAGTTTTTTGAATTGAGTCAGGTCGACGTTTCGGTCTCATCGCGGCTGCAGGGCTAAACACAAGCGGGTAAATATGACAAACGTGACAGAAACACAGTCGTGAAGGAACAACGTGGTAACTGGAAACCTATTTTTATAGTGAAAATAAGGTTTACAGTTGACCAACAATGACTCGTTACTAACATTACATTAGCACGACTAGCTAACAGTAACGTGAGTGTGTCAACTCACCGCAGATCCCTTGCGGCAGCGACGGGCAGAGTGGCCGTGTGGCTCGCACCGAACACATCGTCCGCGTTCACCGTCTCCAGCGCTGCAAAGGCCACGAGAGCGGACACACAGAAGGCGGCGAAAGACGCGGTCGAGACGATGAACACCGCTGGTTCACGCACCGCTCGCTGCGCCATTATTTTCCTCAGAGCCACGCACTTCCGGGACGGCAAAGGCGTCTGTCCTGTTGCCCAGCAACCGAAATTCTATGTGGGCGATTTTAATTTACCCAATTGCGTCAATATGATTTTAATATCTAAAACAGAAACATTTGCCATATAATCTCATAAAATGTATTATGTATATGATTTCAGTTGGGCTCTATCGAGAAAAACACAACAGTTACAAAATAAAAGCATGCTCATGGAGTGGAGGATACACGACAATGCCCACAGGTAACACGACCTATCTGCCCAACAGCGCCATCGTGCGGCCTCTTTGTGTTACTACAGCTCCATATCACTGAAAACAAGTGAATGTTCGAGAACTTCAGTAAAATCCCGTTTTCCAACTGTCGTGGAATTTTGTCTGTCCTCCCCTGAGAAACTGTTAAGACGAGTCTTCTCAGGCACCAAGCAAGGTCAACCTGTCTGTGGCAAACCACAACAATCATCGTGCAGCTGAAGTCTCTCTCGAGGTGTCTTAGTCGCAGGGAGATGACGACATTACCCTGAACTAAATACACTACAGAGACCGGAAGCAGGCAGATTGTCTGGGGGCGCCATACACTGACCACCTTGTTGATCTGTGTAAACGAACCAGAAATCTCCTTGCTATATATTGAGCTCTTCTTCTTCTTTTTCCTTTTTTTTTGCGGGTGGCAACCAGCGTTATGGTGCATTACCGCCACCTACTATGTTGGAGTGTGAGCCAGAGTTTTCTAACCAAAAAAGAACCAAAAACAAACAAAACAAAACAAAACAAAAAAAAATAAAAATAAAAATGTGATTATTGAATGAATGAATAAAATAATTAAATTCTTTGACTAAGTCCTGTCTCCTTCAAATAATGGAACAGACTTTTTTAATATTGAGCTCTTATAATAAATACTTCTGCTTAAGACATCCACGGTTTCCGTCTCCCTGAATCAGCATCCACTCCTTCAATTATTCCTTTTCACCAACTTTACCAGCCATTTCCTTTAAAATTATAGCGTTTACCCAACCTGCCCCCCAAAAGTTTTCAGGCGCGCACCAAATCACATCAGTTTATAACCATCCCTGAGCAAAGGTGGATTAAGAAGTTGCGGGGCCTTTAGAGAGAGAAACAGGCAGCGTGCTCATTTCTGTGCCAATCGAGCCGCTCGAAGGCCAGCAAGTTACCCCCCCAGGAGAGCCTTGTGACATACTTAGTCGGATATTATAGGGTTGTTTTTTTTTGGTGTGATGTTATGTGACGTGCGTTCCTTACTTAAAATGTATTTTCAAAATCTATTTTCCTCTTATCTAATTTTAAGGGCCATGCAGTGAAACGTGATTTGATGTTGTGCTATGATGTTCTTTTTAAGACTTGAAAATGTTAATTTTAACCATTTTTAATCTATTTTAATCTTGTATTTTAAGGGACATACAGTGATGAGATCCAGGTCCTTGCTGCTGAGCTTGTCACTCGACCCTCTCTGTGTCCACCAGAGACCCACAGTCGAGCCAATGGTGACAAGGAACAGATGGTCTGAATCTTCACTGGTTGGATGTTGTGCTGTGACGTGATGTACTTTTTTCATATTTGAAAATATCATTTCTATATTTTACCTTGCTGTGATTTTTTTTAATACTATAATCTTAATACATTATCTAAGGTTAATTTTTTAAATCTTATTTTAACTCAACTGTTTTGGTAGATAAATATGTTGGAAAATTTAAGTGACAAATCATCTCAGTGTTTTTAACCGGACAGCAGTAAAAATCTAACTATTTTAAACATGACTCTTTTCAAATGCTTGGCAATCAGTAAAAAATGCCTATTATTATTCCCAAGTTTTTTTCATATATACACATTTGTATCTTCACCGTTGCAATCTGTATTTGAAAATGCTTTGTTTGAATTATTTTTAAGTAAAAATAAAACAATTATCTTCATTGCATTTTATGTCTCCAATATGTTTCTATACCTTGTCAACAAGTGAAAAATGAGAAATTAACTCTGTTCATATAGACAATGCTGTGCTGAAAAACTAAACAGATACCACATAATGGCATGGTAAACACAGTACCTAATGTGGTATATAAAGGCAAAATCAAGGTAAAAGTGAATCAAAGTGCAAAATTAAACGATTTTAAATCCGATTCTTAATGCTTGGATTAGAAAAAACAACAGGAGGCAATATATTTTAGTTGGGAAGATTTATTGAGCAAAAACACATTTCAAACTTCAAATTGTGTTATTGCATAACATTTTTCCCCCTACATTTTGATAAAAGAAATAATTGAACAAATTTACACAAAAGCTGTCAAAAGTAAGAATTTTCATGACAAATCAAATCAGGCTGAAGGTAGATGATTAAATTAAAAAAAAAAGTAAATAATCAACCAAAAATTTGAATCTGAATTTGAAACAAACATAAAAATGATGTTGTTTTTGCTATTTAATAAATAACAAATATGTCCATAAATGTAATTGGCAAATGACAGCTAAGCTCGTCTAATATTCCTCTCCTTCCTCATCCTCCTCAAAAGAGTCGATGCCCACCTCTTCATAATCCTTCTCCAGGGCGGCCATGTCTTCTCTGGCCTCTGAGAACTCTCCCTCCTCCATGCCCTCCCCAACATACCAGTGGACAAAGGCCCTCTTGGCATACATGAGGTCAAACTTGTGGTCAAGACGGGCCCAGGCCTCAGCGATGGCTGTGGTGTTGCTCAGCATGCACACGGCCCTCTGCACCTTGGCCAGGTCTCCACCAGGAACCACAGTTGGAGGCTGATAGTTGATGCCAACCTTGAAGCCTGTGGGGCACCAGTCCACAAACTGGATGGTGCGTTTGGTCTTGATGGCTGCGATGGCAGAGTTTACATCTTTGGGCACCACATCACCACGATACAGCAGACAGCAGGCCATGTATTTACCATGACGGGGATCGCACTTCACCATCTGATTGGCTGGCTCAAAGCAGGCGTTGGTGATCTCGGAGACTGACAGCTGCTCATGGTAGGCTTTCTCCGCAGAGATGACCGGGGCGTAGGTGGCCAGAGGGAAGTGGATACGTGGGTAGGGCACCAAGTTGGTCTGGAACTCTGTCAGGTCAACATTCAGGGCTCCGTCAAAGCGAAGTGAGGCTGTGATTGAAGACACAATCTGGCTGATGAGGCGGTTGAGGTTGGTGTAGGACGGGCGTTCAATATCGAGGTTCCTGCGGCAGATGTCATAGATGGCCTCGTTGTCCACCATGAAGGCACAGTCGGAGTGCTCCAGGGTGGTGTGGGTGGTCAGGATGGAGTTGTAAGGCTCCACCACCGCTGTGGAGACCTGGGGGGCTGGGTAGATGGCGAACTCGAGCTTAGACTTTTTGCCGAAGTCAACAGAGAGTCTCTCCATGAGCAGGGAGGTGAAACCTGAGCCAGTGCCTCCACCGAATGAATGGAAGACCAGGAAGCCTTGGAGACCGGTGCACTGATCAGCCTACAGACACACATACAAAGGATTTACCAGAAAAAAATTTATGTAAAAAGCTTTACACAATTTCTGTAAATGTTCAAGCTCTTTCAATAATTGAGTGTTAAACACTTTGGCTCCATATGCTTTTTTTTTGTTCCTTTACCAGTTTGCGAATCCTGTCCAGGACAGAGTCAATGATCTCCTTCCCGATGGTGTAGTGTCCACGAGCATAGTTATTGGCTGCGTCCTCCTTTCCGGAGATCAGCTGCTCAGGGTGGAAGAGCTGGCGGTACGTCCCTGTGCGCACCTCATCTGGAAAATTGACAAAAAGACAAAGGCAAAAGTTGGGAAAAATTATTCAACTGCTAAGTGCCATAGGTGGAGAAAGCATTTCACTAGGCTGCTAAGACACCCCATCTCAGAATTATTATACCATACAGACCTGCTAGTGTGGTTTGGTAATAGACCATCATCCATCAGTTAAGTTTGCATTAGGGTGACGAGTACTGTTAACTGCAGCATCTCCAAAAACACATACTTGACACTTAGATTGTGGCATCTGCTTTCCTAATTGATAACATTCACTGTTGCTGTATACATTTTTTCCATATATAAGTATAAGCACAAATACTTCTATAATATATAAATGCTTTTTTTCTCTAATTATCAGCTTGGAATTGTATTTTAAGTTTATATAGGCAGAACAGTTCAGGAAAGCCTTAACTATATAGTCTTTAAACACTAAATTTTAAAAATAGTTAAAGTAACATTGTCCCCTCTTCATTATGAAGGCTTTTTCTCCCCACTTCCACTCAAAATCATCATATTGCAACGGTGATACAATGCAGGCACCTAATAGATACTTATCTTATGAAGTTTCTAATTCCTTAAACAAGCATCACTTGGTGACAGTACTGACCGATGACAGTGGGCTCCAGGTCGACAAAGATCGCTCTGGGGACGTACTTCCTCGCCCCGGTCTCACTGAAGAAGGTGGTGAAGGAGTCGTCGTGGCCGCCTATCGGCTTCTGGCTGGGCATCTGTCCGTCCGGCTGGATGCCGTGCTCCAGACAGTAGAGCTCCCAGCAGGTGTTCCCCATCTGGACACCGGCTTGACCCACGTGGATAGAGATGCATTCGCGCTAAAAGAGAAGCAGAGGCGAGGTTGAATGGGAAATAGGAGAAAAATATAGGAGAGAGAAGGGGAAAGCATTGTAAACGACTGCCTGTTGTTCTTTTCCAATACTTTTACTTTTGCTTTGCAGACTTTTATGAATGGCAAAATGCAACAAAAAAACCAAAAACTAATTCCTTTGAGATATAAATAAGATTTTTCCCATGAAGGCTGCAGTTGTGGGAATCCAGAGAGACATCTTAAAACTCTGCCACCAGGTGGAAGTAAAGACATATGGGGGAATCATCCGATTTGCTGCAGCTGTCACTAGAGGTCACTGGAGTTCGAGCTCAGACAACAACTGAGAATTTAACATTTATGCTATGGAGATGATCTAACTAGAAAGACACCAGGCTTTGCTCAAACCAGTGGCTCAATGAAGACCTACTAAAATGCTAGTATCATAGTCTTTCTTAGTCTTAACTAAATTGGAGGGGAAAAAATATACAGTCAAAGTAAATTAATTTTCCTCTTACTTGGATATTGCTGGACAAAACAGACAGGTGTTTATTTACCCAGTAATAACTCTGGCGGTCTGACATTTCTATCCCATTAGTCTGATTCAATCAAACTTTAGAAGACTTTATCCATATTGTCAGATGTTAAAAAGTTGTGTGCGTTACAAACCAGCGCGTAAAAGGCAACTAGTTAAAATTATTAAGGGGCTAAAAATTCATCAATAACTCTGTTTTGGATCAGGAGTTTAAATGAGCAACCACAGTCCCAATCCCCTGACATTTTATCCCACCCCATGTGGAAAGTGACAACCTTTCATCATGTGGTAGAGTCCCACCTTGGTTCATGTCAGGCTGCTATTTTTATTCTTCCCCCTACTTTTACCCCTCTCAGTGACCAGACAGACGAGGGAAGGCGCCGGTGGGTGAGGGACAGGGGAGCAGTGGAGGGAAAAGGTTTAGAGGACGTTGAATCTCACTAAATCCCCCCTATTCAACAAGGAGATTGAGATTTAATCAGCATTTAAAAGAAAAGCTCATCTTTTCTTTGAACAACTTTTGCCCCTCCCCTAAAACAAGACTGACCTGGGTTAGCGGAGCACCATTGCCACAGCTATTTTAGGTTGCGCACGCTAACCTGACACCTGGCACTGCAGTAAAGGTTGTTGGAGTAAACACCGACAGGCAGGCCACCAAAATAGTGGTCACCGCCAGGACACATTTTTTCCCCTTTGAAAGTGCTCGCTCATGTGGAATGTATTCAATAAAAAAAAAGAAAAGTGAAAAGGCAACAGATATTTCATGTTAAAAAACATTTTGCCACTTGAACGCTGAGATGTTTAATTTTTTGAAGTCACTACAAGAATCTGTAACAGTAAATGCAGGGCTGAAACCTGCCAGGGTGCGTCAGCGTATGACGAGAGCCAGGGTGCGCCCGAGACTCCATCTCGTAGACTTGAGATTCCAGTTTTGCCAGTGACTAAAACGGTTACCAAATAAATACTCTACATCCAGTTGGAGATGGAGCAAGAGAGAACAAAAGCTTAACTAGGTAGAGAAAGGGTATTATCAATTTTCCAAAAGCTTCTTTTTTTTTCTCCAGGTCCGTGAACACAGGGACAGAGATCCCTTAATGGCCCATCATAATTCAGCCTCTGCAAATAGACACAATGTGCCATAAAGACAAGGTGGGGAAAGATAATTAAATGGAATCTTGTCGGGACGCAAACTGCCTCAGATCTAGTTTATAATTATACAGTTGCGTCAGAGAGTCACCTTTTGGCACACTTTGTGTCGTAGATGTATTAAATTGCCATTCTTGCCAATAATTCTACACTTAATAGCCCACAATGACAGATGAAGCAAATTCATTGAAAATCCAAAACTGAAATGTCAGATTTCTTGAAGTGACCTTGGGTGATTCTCTACAGGTCAGGGCACGTAGATTGGTTGGTAATACTAGCACAACAGTTGCACACAGTATACAGTGAGCCTCTCTTTGAAATTAAGTGCCTGTATCATGCTCAAGTCAAACTTGATTTTCACGCCATTATACTGTACAAGCACTAAATGTCAATTATTTAAAAACAAGGATGATAATCTTCCACACGACGTGGGACAACCATGTGAATTCACGCATGACCCATGGTGCACTAAATTATTATTTTAACCCTTTGCTTTTGTTTCATAATAATTGAATTATCAAGTGCGAAGGCTAAAAAAACTAAAAACAAAAAACACTGACCAACTATATAGAGAGAAGATTTGATGCACCAAGACTATTTGACAAAGGCAGCGATACTGTGGTCGTGTGCTCGGTACACAATGACATCATGCTGCTTTCATGAGCAGTACTCATAATGATAACAGGCTGTGTTTACACTACACTGTGCACACGGAACACAAAGGTGTGTGTGTGTGTGTGTGTGTGTGTGTGTCTCACCATTTTGTTTGTCAAAAAAGTTGTTTAAAAAGGAAAGTGACCCTAAATGCCTTCTGCTTTGCATTATATGTAAAATACATTTTTTTTTTTTTAAAAAAAGATTAAAATTAATTTGACTTTTCGGGGGGGGCGGGGCTCCCGTTGGAGGGGCGGGGCGCCCCCCCCCCCCAATTCAATGGTAGGGGGAAAAGCACCTTGATTTATTTTGAAAAACTCTCGTCACTCTTATAACCACATCCTGTCCGTTTGAATTTGGAGGGAAAAAAAAAACCTATATGGCCCGCTTCCTCAATCCGAGCGGACTAGTTGAGTTATCACGGGACACGCCTAAATTCCTATACACACACACACACACACACACCTCTAACCCCGGTGTGGCCTGTAGGTCCGCGGCGCCGCAAGCCCATCACCCGACAATGACACGCATTCAATAAGCGAGTGTGGATCAGTGTTGACAGTGCAGTCGTCGAGCTCCTCTCTGCCGACGCGTTGAAAGTGTCGACTTCGCAAGGGGGCCGACAGTCACCGAGGGACGAATCTATCTCTGACGCACCAAACATAAAACCCGCCGCTGCGGGGAAACTAACCCCAACGGAACTTTCTTTTCCATCTGCGCAGCAACTACAACCGAACGCGTGCACATTATTACACATACCATGTCGTCTTCTTGGTTGAGACTCTTTGAGCAGAGGAAAAAGCTGCTTGAGGTTCGGCTCCGAGCGCTTCGTGTCTCACAGCTGCCGTCAATGTGGGCCGAGTGAGTCCGTGATGCCAGGTGGGCGACGAGCTGTCACGCTATATCCGACTGGTTAACTCCTCCCACCTGTCCCGGGTGACGGGGACGCGCGGCCCCGCGTGCGCGCGGGCCACCCTGCTGCAGGACGGCTGTGTCGTCATCCAGTGCGCACACAGCAAGTATGTGCGGGAGCCCACTCTTTAAATCATCTGTCGTTTGGTGCCAAATGTACAGCAGAGGAAGTTCCGTTTAATTTAAAGCACAGAATGTCAGACTGCGTACACAGCGAGCAGCTTTGCTATCCTCCTTGTTAGAAAAATGGCTGACTCACAGGCCTATGATTATTCGATACACACACACACACACACACCGTCTCCCGTTCACAAGTTTATGTTTGCACTGATGATACAAAGCTTGAGCCTTCAGCCACCCTGCCCTACCCCACTGAAGACCAATTTAATATAAATTAATCGATTGCATTATATACCCAAGCATTGTATTGTTTTTCATACGCATGCAGCATAAAGTCTATGTATATCTCACAGTTTCCTAACATGATACTAAAGGTTTGCTGTTTAAAGTCTTCTCCACTGTCACTAGGCCAAAAGAGGGAAATACTGAATCCATTTTTGTTTTTTGTTTTTATATTAATCTTTCATGAAAGCAGCCTATATGCATCCTCGCTGTTTGTATCAGTCCCACACTTTAATTGTCCTGTTTTAATTTCTAAACCACCCCTTCACTTTTGCTGCCAGGGAAATCACTTCCTGCCCATTTCACCCATTTTGTTCACATTCTTTTTTGATTCGTGCCCTGTCCCAGAGCACTGTTTCAGTATGGTCATGGTCACGCCCAATCTGAAGTCCATTTTCCTGAGGGTGGGTGGGTCCATGGGTGGAACAGACAGCCAACAAACCAATCCGCACTCAGACTACCATTTCACTGCGTATGCTGTCACTGTCACTATTTTAAAGCTAGAGGTCGTGGTTGCTTTAGCACAGTTCCTGGGTGAATAAGACTGTGAGTGACTGTCATGTGACATGTTAGAGCGGAGGTCAACTTTTTTCCACCACTGCAGTTGGTCCTCAGAAGTGTTTTTGTTTATATATCAACCTTCAGCAATATCCTGCTTGGGATTTGAAGCTTTTAAATGCCTAATAATACTAATCATATCTGGTGGCTTGTTGATAAAACTGCAAAGACTTTGCTGACATTTATTTAGTTTTGCAACTTATTCTGTCTCTTGGAACCTCAGATGTACTCTTTCTTTCTTTCATTCTTTCTTTTCTCAGCAAAGGCATTATTATGAACCATTTATGAAAAGACTTCATAATTGGGCACTGGGGACCTGCATAAACTGTTACACAATGGTAGTGGGTCAGAGCTTTCTGTGACTCAGGCTACACCTATAAGGTGCAAAGGAGAAAACAACAGCTAGGCATTTTCTTTGCCATCGACAATGTAGCTTACAGAGCATGTACCAAACTAAGTGCTCACATTATTTATATTTTGTCCTGTGCAGTTTATAAAATGAATTCATGGTTGCTTGTATTATAATCACTCTGTCTTTGCCGTAAAATATATTGTAAGTACAGATGTAAAAGCACCAATATAAAGCAAATTAGATAACTAGACAAAGCATTGCATAGCATCGAAACTACATTGCTTTGTGAGCTCCGTGTTAAGAATACTAACTAACACCAATAAGCATATTTGCTCACAGCCTCCGGAGAGAAACAAACCTCATAATGAATAGCTCTGCAGCTGACACTGTGGTATCACGCTAAGCCTCCTGGCTACCACAAGCATATTTTTTTAGTTTAAGAGTAGGAGAGAGTTTATCTTAATACTTACTCTTGGATGACGTCTGCTGCTTTTTTGGATGGGTGAAAAGAAAAGGCATGCTGTTGTAGATGAAGATGTCGATAGCAGGGAGGAATTCATGTGCCATTTGTGTGTGAAGCCATGGATTGTCTCGATGTTTTACCCCAAATGGTTCACTCATTTCATTGAATCAGTATGAACATGAATGGTTTGTACTCAAATGTTAAAGCGGATGCCTGCTTTTCGTCAAAGTGGTTTGACTTGTTTGAGCTGAGCGTTCTGCCCATGAGCCATGTCATTGTGTCAACAGTTTAGGTAGTTCCTGCCAACTGTAAGAGCAGCTAACTTTTTGCTCTTTGAATATAACTGTAAACCTATTGAAATAATTTCTGGTTGTAGAAATCTCAATAGAATGACAAGGACATTGAGAGTGGACTTACATAACTATAATATTTTTAGCACTGTTTCTGTGATTGACTGTTGCATTCATTTGGTGAAACCATTCCAACAGGCTGTTGATCTTTGCTCCATTTCCTCAGCTGACGCCTTATGAGGTGGTTTGCATGTATTGAGTTTCTCTCATTTCCCAAGAGGTTGGGACTGATAATTCAACTTAGAGAAAGAGTGTGGGAAAGTGGTAGGCTTGACAAACTTGTCGTGTATTTTAATAAAACAGTATGTTTTGGCTTGGTAAAGATGCCACCATACACACACACACACACATATATATATATGTGTGTGTGTGTGTGTCTGTGTGTATAAATAAACATATATACATTTTAACCACAACAATAATGAATCTGCCTAAAGATTAATGTTTGATCATTGCTCAGTTGATTCATATAGAAGTGGAAGCAACAAGTTGATGGATTCAGCAAATGTGTTTAAATATATTCCGTTTACCATCAAATTCGCATATAGAAATGATATCAGAAAGTCATATGATAATGTCAAAATTACAACCTAACAGATATTGGAAAAGTCAATATTTGGGATTAGCTGTGTTGTTTTCATCAGAGCTCAGTTTCAAAGTTCTTTGACTGGGACATAGTTAGGCAACCTCAAAACAATAAGAGTTTGCTATCCCATCATAAACTACAGAAAGTGCCAAGTGAAACAACGTTAGGTTACCTTCCCCTCGTGTGGGGTTCCTCTTCTGCTTTCTGAAATTTGAGGTGCACATATACACACTGGCACAAAAACACTCACTGACTCACACAATGAATTGGGTGGTGACCTCCTTTTGCATTGTGTCTATGTCAGTCAAGTGGGTGATCTTATCCTGGTCTCATCAGTAGGATCTCTGATTACAGCTCAGATCAAATCACTGTTCACCTTAAGCTGCAGGTATATAAGCAGTGAGCGACACAGCTGCCTTTAGTAATACATGTTCCTACCAATACCTGGACATTGGACAAGAAAGATAAACTATGGTAAGATATTCTTTGATATAGTACAGCTGTATTGCATCTTTTATTATTGTGAGATGTAATGTATTTGACAAAATTAAAGTGTTTTTATTTATTTTAAGCGTAACATATTGAATATTTAGACAAAGTGAATCTGTTTTGTTGTTTTTAATTCTACATTGGTCCATAACAAACAGAGAAGGATAAAACAAGTAGTTTGAAAAATTTGATGGAACATAAATGTTCCATCAAATTCTTGTAACCGAACGGTATTGCTCACTCTCTGCAGCGTGAATGTATCTCAATTCATGTGGGCCAAGCTGGGGCTCAGATTGGCAATGCATGCTGGGAGCTGTACTGCCTGGAACATGGGATCCAGCCGGATGGACAGATGCCCTCAGACAAGATGACTGGAGCAGGGGATGACTCCTTCAACACCTTTTTCAGTGAGACGGGGGCAGGAAAGCACGTTCCCAGAGCGATCTTTGTCGACCTGGAACCTACCGTCATTGGTCAGTAGCAGATGATGTATTACATAGATTGGATGATTTGATGCATTTACGTAATTTTTATTTTGACACATTAACATTTATGCAGATGATCACCATCTCGTTATTACAACCACAAAGATTCCCTGGGCCATTGTGGAAACGTTTCAATACAAAGCTGTTGTTCTTTTGTTGTCTAGATGAGGTGCGTACGGGAACCTACCGTCAACTATTTCACCCTGAGCAGCTGATTACAGGAAAGGAGGATGCAGCCAACAACTATGCCCGAGGACACTACACCATCGGCAAGGAGATCATTGATCTTGTTCTGGACAGGACTCGTAAACTGGTGAGATCTTAGAGAAGTTAGTTTCCATGGCATGTTTGGCATTTACCAAACTTTCGACCTTTCTTAAAACATGAATGCCTTAACTGTTTTCATAGAAGGAAAGAAAGGGGATACAAATTTTGGAAAATATAGATTGGTGAATTTTCCACTACTGATTTTATGTCTTTGGATTTATCGTGCAACTTTAGTGGGATTTTTGATTAATCAACACCAATCTTCCCCTCAGGCTGATCAATGCACTGGTCTGCAGGGATTCCTAATCTTCCACAGCTTTGGTGGAGGCACTGGCTCAGGTTTCACTTCCCTGCTGATGGAAAGACTCTCTGTTGACTATGGAAAAAAGTCAAAACTTGAGTTCGCCATCTACCCAGCCCCCCAGGTTTCCACAGCGGTGGTGGAGCCTTACAACTCCATCCTGACCACCCACACCACCCTGGAGCACTCCGACTGTGCCTTCATGGTGGACAACGAGGCTATCTACGACATCTGCCGCAGGAACCTCGATATCGAGAGGCCGACCTACACCAACCTGAATAGGCTCATCGGCCAGATCGTGTCTTCAATCACAGCCTCACTTCGCTTTGACGGAGCCCTGAACGTTGACCTGACAGAGTTCCAGACCAACTTGGTGCCCTACCCACGTATCCACTTCCCTCTGGCCACCTACGCCCCGGTCATCTCTGCGGAGAAAGCCTACCATGAGCAGCTGTCGGTCGCCGACATCACCAACACCTGCTTTGAGCCAGCCAATCAGATGGTGAAGTGCGATCCCCGTCATGGTAAATACATGGCCTGCTGTCTGCTGTATCGTGGTGATGTGGTGCCCAAAGATGTAAACTCTGCCATCGCAGCCATCAAGACCAAACGCACCATCCAGTTTGTGGACTGGTGCCCCACAGGCTTCAAGGTTGGCATCAACTATCAGCCTCCAACTGTGGTTCCTGGTGGAGACCTGGCCAAGGTGCAGAGGGCCGTGTGCATGCTGAGCAACACCACAGCCATCGCTGAGGCCTGGGCCCGTCTCGACCACAAGTTTGACCTCATGTATGCCAAGAGGGCCTTTGTCCACTGGTATGTTGGGGAGGGCATGGAGGAGGGAGAGTTCTCAGAGGCCAGAGAAGACATGGCCGCCCTGGAGAAGGATTATGAAGAGGTGGGTGCTGATAACATGGGAGAGGAGGACAAAGGAGAAGAATACTGATTTCACTGAGGCTTGCCTTTAGCCAAAGTAGGTTGATTTTTAGCCCAGATTTTGGAATCAGCTCTTTTTTGTAGGAAAGACATACTGTTCAATAATCCCTACCATCATCTAATCAGACGATTCTGTGATACAGATTCTCAAAACAGACCAAATCAAAAATCCCAGCTGAACATCTGAACATTAGTGAAAGTCTGAAAACATGAGGATTACATTTGGCAAGATAATTTGTTGTGGTACTGTGTATTGACATGTGGTCAGACATCGACCTTTCTTTCTGCAGTATCGGTCTGAGAAGACCAAACCCTCTCTGTTTGTGCACCTCCCCCCACTGTCCTTCCCTTTGTGGAATGTAAGTTATGAAAGATCTCCTATGTCAGTTTCTATACGCTATTCAGCTGTGACTCCAAGAGCGGGAGAGAGAGAGAGAGAGAGACAGAGAGAGAGAGAGAGAGGGGGGGGGGGGGGGGGGGGGGGGGACAGAGAGAGACAGTGAGAGAGAAGAGAAAATAACTGACTCATTGAATAGTGTTGTTTGTGTAGCTCATACCCAGACAGTGGTCTGCAAGAACAATAGGATCCCAGTTATGTATGAATGATGTCTCTGTGATCCCAAGAAGGCTGCTGAAAAGTTTTACCAGAGAAAATGTCTCAATATTCCTCTTAAGTTTTTATTTTTTATTTTTTAAATCTTAACCATATCTGTGGTTCATTGGTTGCCAATGCGTTGTTTCTCTGTGCATTCTGTTTCATCCGATTTATCTGAAAGGATGCCTGTCCTTCTTGCTCACCATTAAAAATGTGTCTTTTGCAAATGAAGATCAACAATAAAGAAGTTAAATGACTGCCCCACCATGTGTGATTGTTGATTTAATGATTTAAATCAGACGGAGGGCGAACTATGTGTGCGTGGGTGCAGATGGTGCAGATGCATGCATAACATTAGTATAATGTCTCTTTTCGCCCCTAGTCTTTTATTAAATGCACAAACTGTATGTTGAGGAATGTTTAGGGGTGACCTTTGACATTTTACTTGTTGATTCCCATGCATAAAATATATTAAAGCTTTTGTGTATGATTAAAAAAACTCTTAATGGTGCCTCATAGCAGATTCTCTCTCCATCCTCTCTCTCCCTACTTCTCTCTCGCTATCTCTCTCCCTCGCTCTTTGTCTCACACACACTGAGAAAATATGACAAAGGGCTATAGAGAAAAGGAAAGATGGTTATTTTTTTTATACATAGACATCTAATGTCAAGCTGAAAGACAAAGTAGAGAAATGTAAGGGTGGGGACTTCCCTTGTTTGAAAAAAAGAAGAAAGCATTGTTCCCTCCCACCAATGAGATATGCAGCTGCTTGCTGTGGTTTCCTGCCTGCCCCCTCCACATCCATGCCTATATAAACCCTGACTCTCCCTCTCCGCCGCACTACTGCCTTGTGTCTCGATCCTCAACGTCAGCCGCAGGACAAGCAGACAAGATGGTGAGTAACTGCTCGGCCGGTGACGTAGCCTTGAAATTCTTCCCTCACTTAACTTCATCCTCCCTTTGTCTCTGTTTCTCAGCAATAGATGGATTACACACCTAGGCCTACTTAATGCAGACGCAGCCTCTGCTTGAAGGTTACAGAGAGGAAAGCAGCATTGTCCTATTAGATGACAGTATATTGGAGCTGAATTTATGTAATGAAGCTGAATAATCTTGGCTAGATTACACTTTATGAGCCGGACTGCTTTGACATTTTCACACTTGTTTGATATATTTCTGCCAGTCTTTGAAGAGGAAACACATGTAACTAAACAGGAAAAAGTAACTGTAGTCGTAAATCTGTGTTTGCTGAGGCACTGCAGTTTTCTCAGCTACAAGGGAGTGACCGGGGTAATCGTGGCAGTGGGGGATGGATAGAAAGAGGAAAGAAAAGAGGAGTGGTCATCATGGCCCAGGCAGTGTGAGTTAGTTGGCAGCCATTTTGCAGCTGTTAGGAGTTTTTGGTGTGTGTGTGTGTGTGTGTGTGTGAGAGAGAGAGAGAGAGAGAGAGAGGGCGGGGAGGGAGGGAGAGAGATGGAGAGATCCCTGACTGTTACACAGCACTCTGCAGCAGAACAGCAGAGGGGAGGAGTGAGGCACAAAAGGGGAGGGAATGAAGAAAGGGAGGACATAGAGGATGGAGAAGTGGGGGAAGCTTTTCCCATCTTCTTGAGGCATTGCCTTCCTGTCTGAAACATTACTGCCTTACTTTGCATGTTCCATATTTGTTTTCTTTTTTTGAAAACTCATAAAATGTAATCCAAAGCAGGAGGGCGTGCCTTCAAAGCTGCATATTATCTGTTGCTACATGTCCTACACATATATAATGGATTCTACGACCATTGTGCTGACTCATTCATTTAGGCTTCCTTACTTGAGCTGTGATCAGCAGAAAGCTTTAGTTCTGTGCCGACCTCCAGTGTTCAACACGCACATGTTACTGTACTGAGAGCAGACATCATAGTTTGTCATCTGACATGGAGTTATAATAAAGAACATCAGCCTACTCGACTGAACACATTTGCGAAGTTACATGAAGTACATGCACAGTTCCCAATTGCTGATGTATTATTAATTCCTGAAACAGGAAATCACTGATGGAGGCAGCCAGTACTTCTGTTGCAAAAATGTACTGCAACAATTTGACATTGGGATAATCATACGCAACCTTCATCTAACCTCTCCCCCTCCTTTCGCTTTCCCCCAGCGTGAGTGTATTTCTATGCATGTCGGCCAAGCCGGAGCCCAGATGGGCAATGCATGCTGGGAGCTGTACTGCCTGGAACATGGGATCCAGCCAGATGGACAGATGCCCTCGGACAAGACTATTGGAGGAGGGGATGACTCCTTCAACACCTTTTTCAGTGAGACAGGGGCAGGAAAGCACGTTCCCAGAGCGATCTTTGTCGACCTGGAACCTACCGTCATTGGTCAGTATTCCATATTATTGTTTGGTTGATTTTGACATGAGTAAAATCTAAATGAACATAGAATAAGACTATATGTTCACTTATTGTACTCAGTTTTAACTTTGAGCAATGCTACTGCTTTAAAGCTTCTTCATTTGATAACAGTATCTTAGCTTAGGACTAAATTTTCTTTCTCTATATTATCCTTTTTACAGATGAGGTGCGTACAGGAACCTACCGTCAACTGTTCCACCCCGAGCAGCTGATTACAGGAAAGGAGGATGCAGCCAACAATTATGCCCGAGGACACTACACCATCGGCAAGGAGATCATTGATCTCGTTCTGGACAGGACTCGTAAACTGGTGAGACCTCTCTAAAAGCATGAATGCCTTAACTGTTTCCATAAAAGGAAAGAAAGTGGATGCAAATTTTGGAAAATATTGACAAAGTGGTAAATTTTCCATTTCTGATCTCATACCTTTGTATTGATTGTGCAGCTCTCATGCAATTTTAATGAATCAAAGTATTTTTTTCCTTTCAGGCTGATCAATGCACTGGTCTGCAGGGATTCCTAATCTTCCACAGCTTTGGTGGAGGCACTGGCTCGGGTTTCACCTCCCTGCTGATGGAGAGACTCTCTGTTGACTATGGAAAAAAATCAAAGCTTGAGTTTGCTGTCTACCCAGCCCCCCAGGTTTCCACTGCAGTTGTGGAGCCTTACAACTCCATCCTGACCACCCACACCACCCTGGAGCACTCCGACTGTGCCTTCATGGTGGACAACGAGGCCATCTACGACATCTGCCGCAGGAACCTCGATATTGAGAGGCCGACCTACACCAACCTGAATAGGCTCATCGGCCAGATCGTGTCTTCAATCACAGCCTCACTTCGCTTTGACGGAGCCCTGAACGTTGACCTGACAGAGTTCCAGACCAACTTGGTGCCCTACCCACGTATCCACTTCCCTCTGGCCACCTACGCCCCGGTCATCTCTGCGGAGAAAGCCTACCATGAGCAGCTGTCGGTCGCCGACATCACCAACGCCTGCTTTGAGCCAGCCAATCAGATGGTGAAGTGCGATCCTCGTCATGGTAAATACATGGCCTGCTGTCTGCTGTATCGTGGTGATGTGGTGCCCAAAGATGTAAACTCTGCCATCGCAGCCATCAAGACCAAACGCACCATCCAGTTTGTGGACTGGTGCCCCACAGGCTTCAAGGTTGGCATCAACTATCAGCCTCCAACTGTGGTTCCTGGTGGAGACCTGGCCAAGGTGCAGAGGGCCGTGTGCATGCTGAGCAACACCACAGCCATCGCTGAGGCCTGGGCCCGTCTCGACCACAAGTTTGACCTCATGTATGCCAAGAGGGCCTTTGTCCACTGGTATGTTGGGGAGGGCATGGAGGAGGGAGAGTTCTCAGAGGCCAGAGAAGACATGGCCGCCCTGGAGAAGGATTATGAAGAAGTTGGCACTGACAGTTTGGGAGATGAGGATGAAGAGGGAGAAGAATACTGAAGAATGAAGAATCATCACACATTCCAAAAGTTATCATGAACGTAAAACATTCCCAACAACATTCTGATAACCTGTGGTGGTGACATGTCAGTATTATCAATAAAAAGTCATGATCCTCAAACCATGAACTCGTGATCATTCTTCCAACATTTACAAGGATTATTATCTCAACAACAAATGGAGAAGAAAAATGATACATGTTAAAAATAAAATAATTAGTACTGCCCAAAGAAATACTTAAGAAAAAAGAAATACACAGTTTGTGTGGCTCCCATACATTTATAAAAGAAATTCCAGTTTCTCTGCATTTGAACATGTCCTGACTTTTAATACACTGTTGTTGCTAATAAAGCCACAAAGTATACGATGGGCTGGGCTGGTCTTGGCCCTGCAGTTGCATTTCTCCACCACCAGATGGAGATAAGGGGACCACCTAGCATATATACAGGTTTAGTTATGTGTAGCAAACACCACCGACCAGTTTAAATAGCTATGACTTTACACCACGAGCTCATCATGTGATTCTGACCCGATGAGTCTCACAGTAAGCCTCAAGTTCGGTACATGTCGCTGTTCCACTCCAGTAAATGTAAGTACTGTACTCACATGCTCAGCAATGACTGAATGTGACATCCTTAACTTGGTCCAAAGCTATCCATAGTATTTGAATGAACACAAACAAAAAGTCCAGCATTGAAATTAATTTTTCCTTGAAAAAGAA